>NC_033638.1:1026427-1269701 GCF_001540865.1 Ananas comosus
TCTCTTCCTGATCCGGTGAGTACTCCTCGCCTTCTTCGGCTTGCGGTACCCACTGGGAGGGGAGACATGTTTACATGTTCTCACCTCCCCCACCATGTTTCAGGTATCGCGGGCGATGAGTAGTAGGACGAGACGTGAGATACGCGTGTAGCGGTCGATAGAGCTTCCGACCCAGGTTATCTCGATTTAGTTATTACCCTCATTATTTCTGTGGATACATATAGCTTAGACGGTTTACATGGTTCAGTTTTGTTTTATTATCTGATCATCTGGATTTTCAACTGGTTTTGGAATGAGCTAAAAGATTGGTGTTTTCTCGAAATAAAACAGTTTTCTACCCCTCGTGGTAGCTGGTTTTGAAAAAGAATGGTTCCCGTGTGGGGAACAGTTTTCAAATTGACTTTTCTGTGGTTTTATGGATTTAGTATTTCAAAATCAGTTTCCAGGTAGGAAACATTTTAACTGATAGATGTGGAATGTTATTCATAACTCAAGTATTATATCTGTGTGTGTGAATGGAATGGATGAATGTTATCTGTCTTGTTGTTCATCTGGTTGTGGTTGTGTGTGTATCTATACTCTGTTGTACTTGTGCGACGCCGTGCAAATACAGGGGAGACTCTGTCCGTGTGAACAGTGGATTCCCTGTATTTGTGGCGGATCTGGCACTCTGGGGTCAGGTTTTCAAAAAAAATTTATAGCTAATTTTTCCGCTGTGCTTTTGAACCTAAAAGGGACCCCGGGGCGTGACAATTTTTCTCAAATATTCTCAAATAGTTTTTTTAGTAATGTTATTTCTCATTTATCTCCATTGTCGATACCAGCACATCGTCATCATCTTCCTCATCGTTATAGTCGTCATCGGCGCCGACACATTGTCGCCTTCGCCACCTTCTATACTACTACTAATTTCTATACTATTTCAATTTTTCTTAAATGTTGTAGGAATGGTTGTCCAAATCAATCACTCTTTATTTGTATGATGTTAATCGTTCTAAACGTGAAGGTAAAATATTTCTCTTTTTTTCATTTCACATGAAAAAATTTAATATCGATAATTAGGATAAATATAATTTTTAATATTTTATTTTTTTCTGTATTATTTTAAATTTATTTATCAGGATCAATTTATTTAGCAAAGTTTTGCGAGTAAAATTGTGCTTAATATATCTATTCCAAAACTCAAGAAATAAAATTAAGCTAAAAATTTTTATTTACTTATATGAATTCTTATTAAATTTATAATTTTTATTAATTTTATCTATTCTGATGATTTACTAATATTTACTTATTATTTTTCTTACTTTCAGTGCAATTTGTACGGAAGGGAGACCGATGGTGACATTTTCAATTAGTTTAGTGACGAATTTTATATTTTTTTTTCAATGATACCATGATAGATTTTATGTTCTTTCTTTGATGATATTGTAATTCTATTTTTTATTTCTGATATTTTATTTTAATAATAATTAAATATTATATATCAAATCTATAATATTTATTTACAAAAATTATATTTTTTAATATTTGTGCGACGTGCATTGCACGTGCACTTAACTAGTATATATATATATATTATATATATATATATATATATATATATAGTTGGACTGGGCCTAACCTATTAGAGCAAAATCCCATTGTTGGCACCAATTTTTTAGGCCTTTGGATTCAACTTTTGTCATATTTCTAACTCCACTGATAATTACATAACCCAGTGGGGACCACTCAATCTAGGGGGACATCAACTCTAAAAACCGAAATCGACTAATATCATTTCCCGACCTTAACAATTTTCATCCAAGGGTTCAAAAACTTGATAGCAAAAAAGAGTGTTTTACTATTAATATGTATTCCAGCCGTAATTCTATATAATAAATATATAGTATATATATATATTAGATTTTAACGCCAACCCAAAATAAAATGTACCCGCCATGTCTCGTTTGCGCCGGGCGAACCGCCGACAATCCGCCGTATGACAAAGGAAATTCCCGCTGTAATACAAAACGCGACAGCTGTACCTCTAAGATATACAATACTACAAATAGTAGCATAGAGCTGCTCAAATAAACAAACGGAGTTCATATACATAGATCAAATCCAAAATACAGAGTTACTCGCACATGGCGGAGTTTAAGGTACAGCTATGTACATAAACTCAGACAAACATCTCTACCGCAAGCAGAGGTGCTACTTAGCTCGTCACGGCGGTAGACGGACTCTAACTCGCGGACAGCGAGTTGACTCCTGGACGCCTTATCTCGATCCTGATCGCGGAAGGCGCAGCAGCTGAAATCCTGTGGGCTTCTGCAAAACAAAGAGAACAATCTGGGCGTGTGAGAACGTACGGTAAAACAAGTAGTCTCAGTAGGGTACGCCCAAAACAATATCCGCTCACCTAACTAAGTTTACAGAAGGCAAGCAAGGAATAATAGGAAAAGTAGGAAGTACACTCTACCGCTATTAAAATACTACACCTATCATCTCTATCAACAAACCAACTTACGAAATGTAATCTAAACCCAATTCAATCTGGACCTGTAAGCATAACCCGTCCTGGACTGTGAATACACCGTCCTGCCCCGTGCGACTGTCCATCTACCTCCACACTAAATGAAATCTGTGGGAACAAGCACGGCAGACCGATCACTAACGCGACAAGCACAAAGCCTACTCCGGAGTGGCACTCGTAGACGCTACCCAACCGAGTATGCAGCGTATCTCTGTCGAGCTCAAACAGGCTCTGAAAAGCCAAAGTCAAGTAACCGACTCTAACAAGTCTAATAACTAACAGTTCACGTGCCCTCGGCACAATCTGTCGCCAAAAAGGCGATCCGGGTCCACTGTCAATTCTGACGGCACCCAACAGTCCAAAACAGCCTGAACGCTACTATAAAAATATACTCGGCATCCCGACACGAGCGTAACTGAAAGCTAAACTACCTGGAATACTTACTATGAGGATACTGCTACAGTATAAAATAATACCACGGCCCCTAGGGCTAAATCAGGTAGTTTAAATATATGACGATAATAATCGCGAGTTTTCTCCTAAGTCTTATCCAAGTCCAACATGTATATTTAGGGTTTACTAATCATGTCCTCAAGCTAATTTCATTCATTATACAATCGACGAAATTAAGCTACCACATGATTTACAAAAACAGGAAATCATACATGTCGACTGAATAAACCGATGTAACCCACCTCGGTCGCTAATCCCCGGCAGCAAGTAAGGTTACCAAAGTCCCTGTCAAGCACAGCGCAACTCCACGAACCAACGACAAACACTCACTGCGGATCTAGCCATAGAAACCCGTAATAAGCATCGAATCTGCCCAAAATCACAGCAGCAGAGAAGAGAAGGGTTTCGATGGAGCAAACCTTCACCAAATTCAGCAAATAAGGGCTTCGTGGATTTCTCTCGAAATCCTGAATCCAACTAACCTCTCGTCGAAATCCGACGCTCCTACGTCGAGAACGAGCCGAAACGCCAACGATCAACGCCCGAAATCTGTAGGGCAGCACCTAGCTCGAAGTGAAGGAGTTTGGAAATAAAGAAGTACTTTGACGGCATACTCACCTCTACAGCGATTCCAGCGCCGGCGTGACGTCAAGAACAGCAAAAATACTCCCTCGCCCGGCCTCCTTGTGACACAACGGCGGCGAACGTACGCTCTAACGGCTCCGCGGCGCGACGTCGACGGCGAAATCTCCAACCGAGCTCCCTCCTCCTTGCGTACGGCTCCAAAGAATTACGGAGAGACAATGAAAGTTAATTAAAGAGGTGGTGGTGGTGGTTGCATCCTCGGTTAAATCAGCATGCATGGGGAGAGGGGGGCACGTGGCATACTAATATATATATATATATATATTAGGATACTACAAAGAGACCTATATTTTGTGAATTTCAATAATTCGATTAAGATTCTATTTTTTTTTTTTTATTTTCTTTCAAATTTTTATCTAGCAATACGGCTAACAATCTAATTTGTTATTTATGAGCCAAATCATATTTGACTCGTTAATAAATACACTAAACACGAACTAGATATTTTACCTCAATTTAACAAATTAATTTATATTCGACTCATTTAATAAATGAACGAACATGAGCACCCCAAACTCAGGTCATTTAGGACTCATTGATAGTGCTAGTTGTGGGGTTGTCCATACAATTTTTTTTTTTTTTTTAACCCCCCAAAATAATGTGTAGAGCATCATGTGCACATGGGAGAGGTGTGACTTGTGAGAATAAATAAGCCTGCAGGAAGATTCAAGCTGTAAGGATAAGATCTGTTGGGGGTTGGACAGTTTGCTTTTTTGGCTCTTGCTTTCTTAGTGCAGTGCCCAACCACTTTACCAAACCAAACCCCAACACTATTATATTCATATTCATTCATATTATTATATTTAATATTTCATATCACCAAATTTTTTAGTCATGGCAAACAAATATTATAAACAAAACAGAGGGAGTGAGGTTTCATTGGAGATTGCGGAAAGATTGTGTTACGTGCGATGAGAAAGTACGATAGAAAATATTCTGTTTGTTTTCGTATATAATATTACATTCCACATATCGCGATGAGTCGGTTATGATATAATTTTTGTAGTCTCACCACAGAATTTATAGGTATATTCCTATATATTTTTACCTTAACTTCATTTTATCTAATAACGTCAGATAGGGATCAATACCAAACTAAGCCTAAATAAAGTTGATTAATGAGAGAAAGTAAGAAGAGCAACAAGGGGTGTCAACTTGTTAGATTTGGAAGGAGTTTTCAAAAATCTAATCCCAAACTTGACTACTAAATCCGAATCCGAATGCGAATCCAAAGAATTTTAAAAATTCACCTTCAAATTCGAATCCAAATCTGAAATAATTAATTTTTTTTACCATATTTCAAAATATATTACATTAAATACTTTTAAAATACAAATTTAAATATAACATCAAACATATATATATATATATATATAGAGAGAGAGAGAGAGAGAGAGAGAGAGAGAGAGAGAGAGAGAGAGAGTTCGGCTACTATACTATTGATCGTATACTATCGAATTTTCTACCGTTAGATCTCCTTTTTGATCATTTCTACCTGTTAGATTATATTATTCAACCAACCAACCACCCACTCAACCCTAACCTCACATCTTTTCATGCAACGGCCGAAAACTCGATAGCACCAAGAGATTGGTACTATCGATAGTATCATAGCATAATTATATATATAATGTAAAATAAATTTGGGTTCGGGTTCGAGTTTGGGTTTGGATTCGGGTCGCATACAGATAAAATCCATACCCAAATCCAAATTTGTCAGTTTTTTATTTTTATACCTGTATCCGAAACTATATCCGTTTAGCATCGGATAAATCTGATTCGTTCGGGTACGGGTACGGGTATGTGTTCGGATAAAATTTCAGGCATTCGTACCCATTGATATCCCTAAAGAGAAACCTTTATTGATGTGAAAATGTTGATGGTTTGAATTCAAAAAATCATGAAAAATTATTTTTAAAATTATAGAAAATACTTCTTTTATAGTTTTTATTTTTCGAATAAAAAATATGAAAAACAGATAGAAATTTTTTTTATGAAATATGAAAAAAAAAAAGAAAATTACTTTTTGGGAAACCAAATGGAGAAAAATATTTTTTTTTTCAACTATGAAACTATTTTCTGAAAAAAAAAAAAATCGTAGAAGCAAATACTCCCTTAGTGATTCATCAGCAGTCTAGATCAAGAAAGAATACGACCAATCTGATAACATGGATTAAAGAGTGAGATGTGATGAAAGACAGATCACTGATACTGTACAGCTGATGTGGCGCACGCTGGATAACACTGGATAAACAATAATATCTCAATTATAGTGGGAGATAATTTGTCTTACCCTTGGACCACTTTTCATGTCCCAACACGTTTTAATGATCATTTGAAAGTGTTGTTGGTTTAGGCTCTGCTTGAGTATTGATTTTTGTTATTCGTGAATTATTCGTGAATTATTAAAAATCCGAATTAAACGGTCCGTTTACGAATTTTTTCCAAAGAAATGAAATTATTCGCGAATTTTTGGGCCAGCCAAATTATTCGCGAATTATTTCTGAATTATTAAAAATCTGAATAAAAAATTTATAATTTTTATGTTTAAATATAAATTATCTTTATATTTTATACCGAATTCGTTTTTTAAGCCGAATTTTTCAACAAATTTAAAAATTAGAAAACAAATTTTATGCGTGTTATACCTGTACCAAATTTTTGCCAAATCCGAATTAACTAACTATGAGATTGAAACAAGATATACAGTAATAAATTATTCAGTTTTAAATTATTTTATGTGATTAAATATCAGGATTTTTTTTTTTTTCGAAAGATTCGGTATTAATAATTTAGTAAAATAACGTATTTTATTTTTGAAGTGATTTATTTTATTTTGAAAAATGACTGAAAGACTTAATAAGATATATATTCATTTTAGAAATTTAATGTTACTTCTCGCCTATCAAATAGAATATGCTTCTTAAGTAAATTAGAAAAATAGGTCGAATAAGATGTTCATACATTCAAACATATTTCTTTAACTAATCAAATTAAAATTTTACTTATTTGATAAGTGTACTGATTTCGCTGGTCCGTTCAATTGTCTACCAAATTAAATCAGAAACCGATTGATTGAAAGAAAATTAGTACATCAAGAAAAGAATTTGAACAAAAATGAGTTGAGATGAAGGATAATTCATTTTAACAGCCAATGTAACGAGAGCTCCCCGTTAGATAGAGATATAGACCTGACAATCTCGACCCAAACCCGCGGGTGCCCGCATTACCCGCAAATTTACTGGTATGGGTACCAACTTTTCCAACCCAAAAAATTACGGATAAAACGGATGGATACCCATTAAGTTATGGGTAATTTGGGTAACCCGCAGGTACCCATGGTGCTCGCACATATATTTTTTAATTATAAAATATATTTTCTTAATTGATATATATTTTTTTATTTACATATCCTAAAAATCGTAATCCTAATTTTTTATTGCGTGTCTTTTATATTATGAAATATTTTTGCTTTAAAACTTTAAATATTTTTATATATGCTATGATATTTTAAATAATGAGTTATATTATGCTTTTAAAATTTATGTATATGTGTTTTGCATTTAAAAAATATAAGAGAAAAAAAAATTGTGGGTAACCTGCATACTGACGCGTCCACCCGCGGGTGGGTATGGATAAAAATGTTTGCCACTAAAAAATTTATGAATAAATTTTATTCATGCCCAAGTAACCCGGGAGTACAATTACCCATTCGCGGGTTGGGTAACCCACCTATTTGCTAGATCTATAGAGACAAAATTGACACGTGACAGTGGATTAGGGTTTTTCAACAAAACATCATTGGAAAGCCCCCACTGAAATTTTTTTTGTAGCAAAGCAGGTGTGTTGTAAAGCTTGTATTTTTGGCTAAAGTGAAATGTTCCCAACAATAGGAAAAGAAAGGCTAAAATATATAAAATCCTCCTGTAAATATCTGCTTTTTCACTCTCTTTCTAACTTTTAAAAATCTATATTTTATCCTCTCAAAATTTCAAGTTGATGCATTTAGTCCCTCTCCTTCAAGGTTCCTTTATTATTTCGTCTATATCTTACAATTTATACCAAAAATATATTTAAAAATGATTGAAATATATTAAAAAAAATTTTCTTTTTATAGAACAAGTTATGATAATTTGGTCATTGCGACTTCTCCACGAACATTATAACCTTCTAAAATATTTTTACAATTCCAAAAGAGCAAAATATAGATTTTTAAATGTCAAATAATAAATAAATAAATAAATAAATACTTACAGCCTGTATTTTGGTTAAAAAAAGGATTTATTTCTACAGCACTTCCTCAAAATTCCATATAGATTACAACCCCTAAAATCTTGGGATAAGCCCAGAAGCCCTATATTTATTCTATATAGTTGCTAAAATCTTGGGATAAGAACCTAATAAAGCAAATCATGGGATAAGTTCCTATTTATCCCATTTATTTATTTATATATATATATATATATATATATATATAGGCCCTATAATCATGGGATATGGGATAAGGACTTAATTAAACTCTCTCTCTCTCTCTCTCTCTCTCTGAGGAATTCTACACTGTCACACTTACACCACGTCATCAATAACAAGCCAATCACATTCCTTCTTTTCAAACGAAAGTACAATAAAAATACTTTTTTACAATCATGATGGGACATATATTCTTAAAAGAATTAACTTGATTGGTTTGTTACGCCATGTTACTAATATATCCGTTGCATTCTAGAATTTTTCCTCTCTCTCTCTGTCTCTCTCTCTATCCTCCTTTGTTGAGGTGACGAGATAAGAAACTTGGCAAGAGAACAAAGCTCTAATCTAGAAATACCCCAAACACCACATTAATAAATAAAAAAAAGGTTAATTTCTTATAGATCTGTATAAATATAATAAATTATAAATATATTTCTACAAAGTTTAACTTTCATATATTGTTCATATAAAAATTCTACTATTTTATCCTATTTTCAAATATGTCTATTTGGTTTGTTATTGTTATAGAACTGTTTATATTTTAAGTAAAATGTCAATTTTTTCATCACAAATATATATTCTTTCAAATGCCACAACAGCATTATATAAGAAGGACAAAAATGTTAAGTTATTTTATAAACTATTTAAGACTAAGTATTTAACTTATGGTTAACTAAATTTTTCTAACAGATTCTAACGGCAGAGACATATTTAAAAATATTAGAACTTTTATAGAGACAACATATGAAAGTTGAACTTTATAAAAATATATTTACAGTTCGCTATATTTATAGAAACCTTCATGAAATTAATCGTAAATAAAATATCAATTTACATTGTATAGTCCTTTAACCTTCTTTCTCTTCTAGGTTTTTTTTGTAAATAATAAAAAAAGAAAAATCAGAGAAGGGGAGTGGTGGACACCATTGACACGTGGCAGAACCCCACCCCTCACCACGTTTTACCCTGCAAAGAAAGAGGAGAAATAAGAACTCATTAAAAAGATTAAAAAAAAATTATAATATTTTTTGGGTTATTCTTAACAAGTAATACTATCTGTGCAACCAAAAATATGTAAAATTTGGATTTTAATTTATTTAAAAGTTAAATTTTACTCACTAGTCTTATTATAATTTTATCTTTTAATAATAAAAATTAAAAAAAATTATATCAGCTATTGAATAAATAGGAGTGTAAGATATACAATCCACTTTTTTTATATTATTAAGGTGGATTTACCAATAAGTCAATAACTATAAGAGCAATATTACAAAAAATATATATATGTTTTGTCTTTCTTTTTTTCTTTTATTTTAGGATAATTGCATAGATGTCACCTTAATATCCTTGTATTTTGATTTGAGCCCGAAATTTTTTTTTAAAAAAACTTATAATGATAATTTTGCCTGTTTATGAGAAATATTTAGAGATATCTTATACCTTACAATATCACAAAAAAAAGAATCTTGACCTCGAAATGTTTAGGCATAATATCTAATATATCTTTTAAAATTTTTAAAATATGTAATATACTTCTGATCGACTAAAATATTTTTTTTTTGACTTTCACCAATTTTTTCAAATATCTATAAATTATTATTAAGAGTTGGAATATAAAAAGATGTTTTACTAATTTATGGAGAGCTAAATAAAAAAAAGAATAGCCCCTAAATTTGACATTACCAACTTATATTTCTATAAGGGGACCAAAAGACAAAAAACAAGGGCTTAGAATGGGTAGAGAGAGAAAGAGTGAGACATAAGATTATTGTGGGCCCCACCTTTGAAAAGAAGTTGCTTCTACGTTAGTGGCTTCAAATGTTTACGAATATCTAAAAGTTTATCTGAATTCGAATTCAAACGGAGCAAACTTATTCGATACCACATGATTAAATAGTTTATATATAATTTTTTTATATTATATTTAAAAAAATTAAATTTAATATAATATATTTTTAAATATTATAAATAAAAATAATTATTTTAAATTTTAAATTTTTGGTCGAGTTCAGATTTAGAAACAGTTTGACGTATTTGGAGGAGACCAAGAGGAAAAAGTAATTTGAATGGGTAGAGAGAGAAAGAGTGAAAGAAAGAGAGAGAGAGGGACATGAGATTATTGTGGGCCCCACCCTCCTTTCCTACCTTTGGAAAGAAGTTCCACGTCTACATATAAACACCCCCAATGACCCAATCCTCTCTCCCTCTCTCCCCCTCTCCCCATTTCTCTCCATAATAATAATAATAATAAATACATTACCCAAAATTACAAAAAAAAAAAAAAAAAAAAAGAAAGGCTAAACACCATTTCCTCCTATTCTCTACATCAAACGAGGGGAGGAGGAGGAGGAGGTGGGGGATGGCTCGTGCGGCGGTGGGGATCATCTGAGCGCGATGGAGCTGCTCGTCAGCGTGGCGGTGCACCTGCTGTTCGGGCTCTACATTCTGAGCACCGCCGTCGCCTCCGACCTCTCGCAGCGGCCACCGACTGCTTCCGGCCGTCCACCTTCAACTTCGCCGCCGCCGCCGCCGACCGGGAGGGGAGGCGCGGGAAGACTGCCGTCCTCGCCACTCGCCGCAGCCGCCGATCGTCCTCGTCCACGGCATCTTCGGCTTCGGCAAAGGGTATCCTTTTCTTCTTTTTTTTTTTTTTTTTTTTTCGCCCGCTAGGTGTTCGGTGAAATGCCCGTGTGAAATTCCTTCGGAGCTTAACCTCAATTATGCTACTATTCTGAATCGGCTTTCACCCAACCTTTCAAAATGTTAATTTTACTATCCAACCCTTTCAATTTGGTTGAAATTTCGAATCTAAACAATGAATTTATACATGGCGAAGTACACGGACTAAACTTGTAAAGATAAATGATGCAGGGGTGGATAGATTGACATGGGTGTATGTTTTCGCCCGTTAAGTGTTTGATGAAATGTCTATGTGAATTTTTTTTTTTTTTTTGTGGGGGATATTTCTTTTCTTTTCTATTTTTTTAACGTACAGAACTTGAGTTCTGAAATATGAACTATTTTGAATTGACTATCCAAACTTTTAAGATAGTTACTTTAATAAAATTTACAGTTGCGAGAATTACGGGAAGGATACCAATTAAACTTGTAAAGATAAACGACGCATTTAAATTTTAAAGATAAAGCGTCGTTCGCTGATTCAGATCAAACAAATTGAAAAGTTTGATAGTAAAATCAAAATTTTGAAACTGCCACGTGCATCTTTCGTGTTCTAACAAAATTACTAAAATTGCTAACAGAAGGATCTAAATCAAGCGGTTAGTAAGTAGAGAAGCGCAAATCAAATTAAAAAAAGAAGTTTAGGGGGCCAAACTTATTTATTTGTTTATTTTTTTATTGTAATTTTATTTTGTTTGATTGATTGGGTGCAGAGGCTCGGAGGGCTCTCGTACTTCGCCGGAGCGGAGAAGAAGGACGATCGCGTTCTCGTGCCGGATTTGGGGTCCTTGACCAGCGTTCATGATAGGTTGATACGAATAATTCTTACGTGGAATAAAAACTCTTCATCATTTTGATTTTGTCATTGATTGTGTCGTCAACTTTCTATCGTTTTGATTTGAGTTACTTTCCTAAATTGATTTGGAAAAATTCATTGAAAACTAACGATTTCGTGAGCTATTAGCCGTTAACTATGATGAATTCTGCAGTTTCGTCGGCTAAAAATGTGTTCAGATCAATGTCAGGTTTAGCAAAATTTCCAATTTAATTTGATAGAAATAGAAGAAATAGTTTGAGTGGTCTATTTCAAAATCGTTTGTAGTTGAGAGGATTCGCGTGTGTGTTTGGTTATTGATAAAAGATGGGATTTGGGGAATTTATTTTTCAGGGCACGTGAATTGTTTTATTATTTGAAAGGAGGGCAAGTAGACTATGGAGAGGAGCACAGCAGGATTTATGGCCATTCCAGATTTGGGAGAATTTACGAAGAAGGTATCAAAAAAAAAAAAAAAAAAAAATCAAAAGCGAAAGAAAAGGAAAAATGCCCCTTATGTTTCTTCATTTCGGAATTAATACTACAAATTCTATCATGGTTGTCATATTTCGAATCTTTATCTTCTGTATTTGGTTTGATGTTAGGGCATTATCCTTTATGGGATGAGCACAACCCAATACACTTCGTTGGGCACTCGGCAGGCGTGCAAGTGGTGCGAGTATTGCAACAAATGCTTGCCGATAAGGTAATCAATCATATGTTGAACAACTTATCATCTTTTTGTTTGGTTTTTTTCATTTTGTTACGTCTTATTAAAGCTAAGATCACTTTAGTTGCTATTGTCTTTGAGTTAAGAAAGGCTTTTATTGATTATAATCTTGCATTTAGGCATTCAGCGGCCACGACACTTCCGATGAATGGGTATTAAGCATTACTTCCTTATCCGGTGCTCTCAATGGAACCACCAGAACCTATTTCGATGGGATGCAGTGCGTAAAACTAACAAATCGATCTAACATTTTCCTCTGTTCGTATTTTTGAGTTCTCGTGAATTTTTACGGTGAGTTCGATTTTAGGCTGGAAGATGGAAGGGCAATGAAATCCATATGCCTGCTTCAGATCTTGAGGGTAGGAGTCATCATCTATGATTGGCTCAACATATCTTGGCTTAAGAATTACTACAATTTCGGTTTCGACCACTTCGAAATGGGATGGCGAAAAGCGGGTATTTTGGGGCTTTTCGATCTGCTTCTTGGAAACAGTGGGCCTTTCGCTTCTGGGGATTGGATCCTACCAGACTTAACAATTCAAGGCACGCTCATGGTAAATTCAGGTCTCCGAACCTTCCCCAACACATACTACTTCAGCTACGCTACGAAGAGGACAAGGAAGTTTTTGGGCTTGACAATACCTGCTAGTGTTCTTGGAATACATCCGTTGCTCTTTTTAAGAGTCTTGCAGATGTGCCTGTGGCGTTACCCAACTAATGTGCCGCCGCCCTACAAAGGATACAGGTGGGTGGGTCTTTTTCGTGCTAAATTGCAAATTGTAACTTTGTCTGCTTTGTCGATGTTCCGTTTGGGGATATCTTTATCAGTTTGCTCGTAGTTAGATGGAGCAGTCTGAAAATCACGATGTTTTAAACAGGGATGAAGATTGGGAAGACAATGATGGGGCACTTAACACAATATCGATGACGCACCCTCGCCTACCTATAGAACACCCAAGCCATTTTGTCGTGGATGAGTCAGAATGCCATCCTTTACAGCCAGGAATATGGTTTGTAATCTATTTTCCTCGTTCTCACCTAATTTATGTTGGTTCTTTTATGATAATGGCATTTTTGCTGGACCTTCCGAGCACATATCTTTGATTTCTAAAAAAGTCGTTTAATAAACATAGTGATGAACAACCTTCTAATCCATTACACTTGGGCCTGTTTGTTTCGCCGAAGGTGAAGTTCAGGTTGAAGTAGTCTTTCGGATGAACTAGAGTTCATGTGAAAATTATTTTTCTTTTGGTATTTGTTTGTATAGCTATAGAACTGAAGTTCTCCAATGAATGGCGTAAAAATTGGTGTGAGAGATATATTAATATTTTATTACTTTTCCTCACCTTTTCTTTTTCTCATAATTGACTTTATTGACTTCCGCCCAGGGTGGGCCAAAAGTCAATTATGGTATTTTAGGGAGTTTAGTTTCGACCGAACCTGAAGTTTTGGTTAACCAAACAATCGGAGTGGGCATTTAGTGCCGGAAATCACTTCAACCCTCTCCACTCTCAGTGAAACAAACACACCATTATTCAATTGTGGCTTCCTTTGAGCCTTCTTTTACTTCAGCTCTCTTTCTACTTTACGAAGTTAGTCGAGTAAATCGGTTTCTTTCTTTCCTCGAGCTTTATGTACTATAGATGATGATTCCTGTTATCTATCTTTCTCTCTCTCTCTCTCTCTCTCTCTCTCTCTCTCTCTCTCTCTCTTTTATGTTGTCAGCAACAAATGAGTGAGGGAACTAATCGGCAAGTCGTAGTGCCGACTTCTCTGTTTAATTTTGTGTCTAATCTAATCTCTGCTTGTTGCCGACTTCTCTGTTTAATTTTGTGTCTAATCTAATCTCTGCTTGGATAAGTAGTATCCATGTTAGCATTTTAGCTCATTAACTGAGTTATGTTCTGCATTGTCGCAGGTACTACAAAATCATAGAAGCCGATCACATCCTTTTTATCGTGAATCGGGAGAGAGCGGGAGTCCAGTTCGATCTCCTATATGATGGCATCTTCCAGCGTTGCAGAAAGCACGTATTTAGGACGAGCCCAGTGGCGCTGCCGAATCAAAGCAACCGATAGCTCATTACTTTTTGGATATAAGAGATCGCATGAAGGAGCAAACGAGTAAAGCAGATTCATTGGTACCTTCTTCCCACATTTTTTTTAGCCTTTTCTTTTTAGGCTCTGTTATAGAATTTCGTTGTTCTCCATTATCAAGCTTAAGCATTAGCCTTGTGAGGGAAATAGATGACATGGTGATCAATGGGATAAATGCTAGAGCACTTCATAGTTATTGTTGTTGTTGTTGGTGAAGCTTTGGTGTACATAACTATTTGTTCAATTAAAGAGTAAAATTGAGATTTCCATTTACAACTCTCCTTTGTCCAAACTATAGTTTGATTTTCCGCGCAAGTAGCGACAGGTAGAGGTACGTCATAGTTATTGTGTTTTCTTGCTGCTTCCTCTAGCATCTGTGTGACATTTCATGATCAATTTTTGATAGAAAATTACCTAATGATGGTTTTTGACTAATTTATATTGATTCAAGGATTTAGGCCTTGTAAATTTACCTTCTTGTGAGAGAAAAGCAGGTTATTACCTTCTCTAGTGAGTCATTCAGAGAGAGAGAGTAATGTTTCAATTATATTTTCCTCCAATTTGGTGAGAATTTGTGTTACTTAATGGTAATTTTAAAGTAAAATTACACCATTGATCTGTGAATTTATCATGAAATTTCATGTCGGTCGCGAAACTTGTCGCGATTGAGTTATCGAGTTTTAATTTCTATTTAGACCTGGTTTGATAATGTGGTGGTCAAAAGCAGTATTTTTTTTTGCTATCGAGAGTTTAAAATTTTCAAAATCGTCTTTAATCTTCTCTTCTTTTATATTATAAAATTACGATTGCAACGGCTACTTAAAAAGTATGCGGCTTTTAAAGTATCAAAGAAAGAAAAAAGATTGTAAGTGCTATTTGATTTTTTTTTTTTTTTGGACTGTTTCAAAATCTGATTGAAACATGAAACAAAAATAAGTTTAGTGAGCAATGGCATAATCTGAAAATAAATGATATGATATCTAAATCAACATAAATGCAGTATGATACAATATTCCTCATTATGTAATTTGAACGTAATTTAAACATAAATGATATAATATCTAAATCAACACCATTTCATTACGTAGAAATAACAAGTTAGCTAAATCAACTACTGTATTATTATTCCTCGTTATGTAATTTGAATAGAATTTTATAGTATGATCCGATTATGTAGAAATATGTAACGACCCAGCCCACTAGCAACAATAACTCGTTGGGTCGAACAACCGGCCCAAAATGCTTAAGCCCAGTTATTATTACTAGTGTCTAAATCTCTTATAAACCCAATGACAACCCCATTCCCATCCGATATGGGACTATTGGGGTGTCACAGACTCTTCTTTTTAAAAAATAACATAGCAGCTAATCAACTACCGTATTATTCCTTGTTATTTATACTTGAACATATAATTCTCTCCTTACCACGCGAGCGTTACGTTTGTATTTTTAAATTGAACACTGTGAAAGTGAATCACCGTATTTAAACACAATGATTGAATTACCGTATTCATACCCACATTTTAATCTCTTCTTTTTTTTTACTTAAGGATAAAAAAAAATACAAAAGAGAATATAGTAATTTAATCACCGTGTTTAAATATGGTGATTAAATTGCCGTGTTCAATTTAAAAATTGCTCCTACACACTCATGTGGCAAGAAAAGGACTCTTCGTATAAATATAAATTTGTTAAAATTATTTATAAAAGAATTTGAAGGAGCTAAATGCAAAAAAAAAAAAAAAATCCCTTTAATTTTCTTGGGTTTAATTTTTAACTGTTGCAAATAGTAAATCTCATGCTACACATGTTCGTAGTGAGTTTGGAGTTGAGCTAGAATACTTGTAAAAGTATTATGTGAGTGGTGCTTTTGAGTTCTTAGCCGTTGGATGGAGAGATGTGAGGTTAAGATGATGGTGGTAGGTCGTGGTAGGTGGAATAGTGTTTGATCCAAGGGCTATTAGTAATCAAGGAGTAGATCCAATGACTAAAACCTAATAGCATCATGGGGGTAATACTTGTAAAAGTATTCTATCTCAATTCGTGAGTTTTATACCTTATGCTAAAAGAGTTCGGACAAACTCTTGCTGTCAAATCAGCTGTCACTTATGTGGATTTTCTTCTTTTAAGATAAAAAAAAAAAAGTACAAAATTTATGTAAACTACAATGCTATTTAAATTAGCTATCGAATCTTTCAAAATTTTAATTTTATTATATAATATTTTAATTTATTTGATTTGAAATAGTTAATGATCCTTAGACTTCAAACTTTAAACGCGTCGTTTAAATTTTATAGTTCATAAAATTTTTATAATTTTCATAGATATAAATTTATTAAAATAAATAATGAATTAAAATTTTAAAGTCAAAATGACGTTGACGGACTCAAATCAAAGAAATTAAAAAATTAAATAGTAAAATAAATATTTTAGAATGTCCAATAGTCAACTCCAAATGATCCATAGTTCATTTAGGTTCTGTACATTTTCATTTTTTTTATTTAGTTTAGTTTTTTAAAGTGCGGGGCTTTTTCTAAAATTAGGTTTGTTAAAATTTTAATTCATAAAAGTAAGTAAATTAAAAATCTTATTTATAAGACTAGACCTACACTAGCAAGATATTGCCAAGTTAGTGGAATCTAAAGAAAACAGTCTAATTATTTACCGCATCCAAAATACGATGGATAATTCACAATTTTCTATATTGTAATACACTAGTAATTTGCCAATTATTGAAATACAGAAAAAAATGAATCGTTTACCGCATTCAAAATGCGATAAATTTTTAAGACATTTATTAGATCCTACAATACCAACTGCTTTCATGGCATTTGTATGGCAATGTATAAGCCTATTTTTGCAAAAATAAAAAAGTTGTCGAGGGAGACTAGTCTATTACATCTTTTACATATAGGGCCTGTTTGTTTCAACATAAGTAGACTTGGGGTGGAAGTGGAGTTGGGGTGAAAATTAATTCACTTCCGCTATTTGTTTCTAACTGTGGAAGTGCAGTTCTACGAGTTCTGTTGTTTGTTTAGTAGGAAGTAGATGACGTAAAAAGTGTAGCTCTCGACCCCCGGTATACTTACCTCCGAAGTGATATATCATTAGTGAATAATAAATTATAATAAATAAAAATTAATATAATTATATATGTATATAATTATATATATGTATAATTATAAAATAAAATTTTAAAAAATTATATTATTTGTTTGCATATAAATTATAATAATGCAACAAATAAAATTCTAAAGTTAAAAAATTATTAACATTTAACAAATTCATTTTTCATCATTTTCTAAATATACAAATTAGACAAAAAAAAATATATTAAAACTTACCTAACCAAATTTAACAAGTTCCTTTGCCTCTTTGCACTTCACCGGAATTGACTTCGCCCCGTGGGAGGGCAAAGTCAATTACCCTATTTTGGGTGAACTCGACTTTCGGCTGTAATAAAATTACGGCAAAACAAACAACGGAAGTGATAGTTACGGCGTAAACAATTTCCCTCCTCTCCACTTCCCCCTCACTTCCACCCAAACAAACACACCCTAATGAAAGCGCAGTTGGAAAGTGAGCGCGGAGGCCACCCCTATTTAATATTTAAATATAAATTTAAATTTTAAATTTTAAATTTTAAATTTTAAAAATTTTAAAATTAATACTAAATTTTAAATTTTTAAAATTTAAATTATCATTTTTAATTATATAAATTTTAAATTTGACATTTTATATTTGTAACTTGAGATTTGATTTAAAATTTAAAATTTAAAATTTAAAAGTTATAATTTAAAATTTATAATTTTAAATTTTTAAATTTGAGATTTAAAAATATAGATTTTAATTTTGAATTTTAAATTATAAATTATTATTTTTAATTATTTAAATTTTAAATTTAAATTCAAATATAATAATTGGGCAATATTATTATTTTCTATTTATAACTACCCACTATTCTTTTTATTCCATTTTATCTATCAAAATGCTATATTTTTTAATCCCGAAAACAACTCAATTATTATCCAAATGCAAAATTAGTGTATTTTCAAGTTTAATCCTGAACTTAACTCTATTTCTGGAATAACTAGTTCTTACTTAACCCCGAACCAAACGAAGGCCCAGGCATTTTGTGGTAAATTACACTAATAGTTTCCAATTTTCTCTTGATTTTTTTAATTGGATTTCCAACTTTTCTTTCTATCAATTATGTTTTAAATCTGTAAAAATTTTTTCAATTCGGTTCCTACTGTCAATCGTCCGTTGTTAGAGTCACTTTTTTTGATGTTTCAATTGGGTTCCTAATTTTTTTATTTATGAATTAAAAAAACTATAATTTTTATTCACATTTTTATACTTATTTAAGTAAAAGTGTTTAACAAATTTAATGACTCTATTGGTTAATAATTAATTGATCTAATTTTATTTAATAGAAAATAATTATAATTATCAAATTTAATAAAATTATCTATGAGGCTCCACTTTTCAAGAGGCCATTCATCCTACAACTGCTTTAGTTCTCGTACGCTTAGTTCTCTTAATCTCTTGTACATAGCAATACTGCCCAAAATACCATTCCCGAGTTAAGTGATTTAGTACTATTATATCTCATATATCGTATAACATTCCTCCTCTCTTTAATCTCCAATGACAATGTCCTTGTCAGGCTCAAGCACAGTCACAAGTATCAGACGATATGAACTTTGTCTCGTTAACCTTAATCGACTTTACAGGGAGTTGTACTCCAACCATAATAGCCATCAGCCGAGAAGCCACGCTCTACCTATTATATAATTCCGACTCAATCCAAACTCATCTCATACTTCCGGCTGGTAATTGACTCTAATATCAACAATAATGCCCAACTTACCAAGGCGTTACCCATCCTAGAATTACTCTAGTTGTAACACACTTAGCGTTCTTAATCTCTTGGGCCTAACAACCGTCCAAAATATTATAACCGGATTAAGAGGTTTATTTTCTATTTTATATAATACGTAGGAATATTCCGAATATTAAGTGTCACGTCATCATCAAATTTTTGCTAATTTTTTTTCTCCACTATTATCGGTTATAAGTTCAAAAACTCAAAAGATAAAGAAGTCACAATGAAAAAAAAAACTAAAAAAAACAATGCTACCTGTACATTTAAAAATGAGTGCAAATTTTATATCCCCTTATCTAAGTGTCTACAGTTAATCTTATTTTCTCAATTTTTTTTGTTAGGATTCGTCTACATTGGGACTTATCTAAAATTTTTCTAATCCATATGGGATAAGAAATAAATATTTATAATTATCTGTTATATTCCTAGTCTACACGGGATAAGGAATAAATCTAACAGATAAATCCTAATCTGTTTAAATCTCTATCTATGTGAGATTTAGTTAGAATATGATTAGAATTAATATCTTCCTTGTGGCCTATAAATACATGAGGTATTGACCATATACGATATAAGAAACACAACGAAAAAAATAAGAATCATCTCTCCACAAAAATTCTCTCTCTTGGGTTCGCTCTAGGGCACCATCATAAACCCTAGGGATTTGGGCGGTGTGCGGCGATCTACTCTAGTAGTCGGATTGCAACGAGTAAGAACAACGTGCAACAAATTGAGACAGGATGTTGGCGGATCAACGAGTTCGTAAAATAAGACGAGATCAGATTCTGGTAATCACAACATTAATTCCGCACCATAAAGAGGTATGTAAAAATCTATGTGATTTTTGCAACGATTGTTTTTTGGGTGTTTAATTACTTTTATCCAACAGTGGTATCAGAGCCTTAAAGTGCTTGTTTTCGCTCGATGATTCGTTTTTTAACATCGAATATATTTTTAACTTGTTAAAAATATAATAATAATAATGAGTGAAGTTTTTGAGTCGCAATTGGCAGGCTCAACTCGGTTTTTTGAGTCGCAATTGGCAGGCTCAGCTTGAGCCGCAAGGGCCCAAGCTGTGCACTGGGCAATCGGTGGGCCAGCCGTGTGCAAGGCTGTGCATAGCCAAGGCCGCTTGCAGGCCTGACGCACTGGGAGGCGGATGGACCGGACCCGCGCCCTAGGCCTGCAGGTTGATTATTATTTAAATAAAATAAAATAAAAAAAAGGCGTGAAATTTTTTTCTTGTAGGCTGTGCGACTTGAACCGTAACCTAAGCATCAGATCACTATCATGTAACCATTCAAAATCAACTTTACTTATGTAAATTCATGCATATTTTTTTTAATATACTTCTTTGATTAAACTGCATAATGTTCATCATTTATTTTGTGACGTGAATTTATTCTTGATTAATTTGATATATTATTTTTTATCTGCATTGAATGAGATGATTATTAGTCTTTTTTTCAAAGACGAAATTTTCGATTTGAAGATGCAGTGAGAAATTATATTATCAAATTGAATTGAGAATAAGATTTGGATATTTGTGCTTAATTTAAAATTATATGCATTATTGTAGTGATAAATGACTTCCAAAAATCTTTCCATCGCGGATTTGTTAAATCAAAATAAGCTTGATGGAGCAAATTATGACATGTGGCATAGAAAAATTCAATATCTCCTTAATGAGAAAGGGATACTTAGCCATTTAACCAACAGTATGGTTCAACCTGAAGAAGGCACGACGGCTCAGCACCGTCACGATTTACAAGCCTATAACGAGTGACTTGAGAAAGATCGAAGTGCATGATATACTATGTTGAGCTGTATGCACGATGATTTGATCAAAGAATTTGAAAATTATGAGACTGCTAAAAATATGTGGGAGTAGCTCAAAGTGAAATATGGGGGCATGTCGACCACAAGACTTCGTGCCTTGAACCTCAAATTCAATCAATACATGTTGGACCCGAAGCATTCTATGGCAGAGCACTTAAGGGTGATGTCTACTATGATAAGAGAACTTAAAGCAGCCGGTTGCGAGCTCACTGACGAACAACAGGTTCAATCAGTTATAAGGTCCTTACCAGATTCATCTTAGGATCAAATCAAGATTATGCTGACTCATAATGAAGGTATTAAGACCTTCAACGATATATCTCGACATCTTGAGTTGGAAGCGGAGCGCAGAGAGGCGAACCGTGCCAATGCACTCGTTGCCCACGGTGGACAGCGCAGAGGCAAGTGGCCTAAGCACAAGCGCCGAAATGGAGAAAATAAATATGCAAAGACTGGAAACCGCGCACCAAATGAGGGTGGAATTAAGAAGCGCCGCAAAGGCAGGCGCGGAAAGAAAAATTTAAATAAAGTGAAATGCTATAACTGTGGAAATATGGGACACTTCGCTCGTGATTGCACTGAGCCGAAGAAGGTAAATCCCAATCCTGACTCTCTTATTTATGTATGCTCGCACGTTTTTGTTGCTCACGCTCTCTCTGATTGGATTGTAGACACAGGAGCAACAAAGCATGTAACGAGAGATCGAGCAGGATATGTGGATTATCGTCGGGTGTCTGCTAGCAGCCATTATGTCATGATGGGGAAACGACACTGAGGAAGAAATCCTTGGAATTGACACATACCAACTTAGATTGCGCAATGGTCGTTATTTGATATTACATGATGTGCTGTATGCACCGAACATCTGATGTAATCTACTGTCAGTTTTAACATTACTTAGATTAGGTTTTTCTTTTCAATTTACAGATATTCAGTTAGCTATTTATTTGGGCAAGGACTTTTATGGTAATGGTTGTTTAAAGAATAATTTTTTTGTCTTAGATTTGGACTTGGATTTTATTAATAATAATAATAATTCTGCTTTATTAGTTTCTTCTGATATTGTGTCTGATTCTATCAAATGGCATGCGAGATTATGTCACATTGGACAAGAAAGAATGGCTCGACTAGCTAGAGAAGGCCTGTTGGGGTCACTCGCTAAGCTTAGCCTACCTCTTTGTGAACCATGTTTAGCAGGAAAAGCCTGCAGAAAGCCTTTTGGTAAGGCACGTAGAGCAACTCATCCATTGGAACTAGTTCATTCAGACATATGCGGACCTATGAATGTGAGAGCACGTCATGGCGCATACTATTTCCTCACTTTCATTGATGACTACTCCCGTTATAGTTCGGTATATCTGTTGTCCCACCGTTCAGAAGCTTTAGATTATTTTAAACGCTTCTTAGTGGAGGTTGAGAACCAAACAAAAAGAACTTTAAAAGTTCTACGTACTGATAGAGGACGAGAGTATTTGTCAGACCAGTTCAGGAAACTATGTGAGGAAAAGGGAATACGCAGACAGTTAACTATTTCCGGTACTCAGCAACAAAATGGTGTTGCAGAGAGGAGGAATAGGACTCTTTTGGAAATGGTTAGGTCTATGATGGTGCAAGCCAACCTCCCAATTAATTTTTGGGGTGATGCGTTGTTGACTGCTGCCTATATACTTAACCGAGTGCCCTCTAAGTCAGTTCCTTCAACTCCCTATGAGCTATGGCATGGTATAAAGCCAAATTTGGAAGGCTTACGACCATGGGGATCGGCAGGATATGTGCATAATACTTTTCATAAATATGGAAAGTTAGGCCCTATAGCAAATAAACAAATTTTTATTAGATATTCCAATTGCTCGAAAGGCTATGTGATGTATGGCAAGCATCCTGATGGAGGAATGACTGAGATAGAGTCGCGCGATGTGGATTTTCTTGAGAATGATTTTCTAGACATTGGTGAGATTAAAAAGGACCTTGCACTATACCAGTTGCAAGAACCTAAAGGAAATGTTCCATTGTTAGGCGAGAATGAGGCACTGAGGCCATATGAAGAAATAGCCCAAAATAGTGGGAGTGATCCTATGGTCAGTGGGAGTGTGCCGATTGACTATGGCTCACAAAGTCCATCATTACGAAGAAGTAAACGTGGAGGTGTTCCCCATCGTCGATTTGAGATTGAAGGGGAATCGTTCATGTGTGCTTCTACGGATCTTGATGAGCCGGCTTCTTATGCTGAAGCTTTGAATTCACCAGTTTGTGATAAATGGCTAGCTGCTATGGAGGATGAGATGAGTTCTATGGCTAAGAATAATGTGTGGGAGTTAGTTGATCTTCCGTCTGGACGCAAAACTATTGAAAATAAATGAATTTTTAAAATAAAACGTAAGGCGGATGGATCAATTGACAAATATAAGGCTCGATTAGTGGCGAAAGGATACACCCAAAAGGAGGGAGTAGACTATGAAGAGACATTCTCCCCAGTGGTGAGGTTTGTCTCAATTCGCCTGATTTTGGCTATCATCGCACATTTAGATTTGGAACTGTTCCAAATAAATGTGAAGACTGCATTTCTCAATGGAGAACTAGACGAGGAGATTTATATGAATCAACCTCCTGGTTTTATAGCCGAAGGACAAGAGCGCAAAGTGTGCAGCTTAAAACGTTCCATTTACGGCTTGAAACAATCGTCTAGGCAATGGTATCAACGATTTCATAGAGCGATTATTTCTATAGGCTTTGTGATGATCGAAGAAGATCATTGCGTGTACATTAAAAGGGAAGAAAAAAGTTTTCTTAACCTTTCACTATATGTAGACGATATCTTGTTGGCCGGAAATAATACGGAGTTAATAATCACCACACAGGAGTGGTTGTCCTCTACTTTTGAGATGAAGGACATGGGACAAGCGGATTATGTATTGGGAGTCAAGATCCATAGGGATCGATCTCGAAAATTCTTAAGTTTGTCTCAAGAGACTTATATCAAAAGAATTTTGGAACGATTCCGAATGCATAATTCGAAACCTATTGACACTCCAACGGAAAATGGTCATTATCTTAGCCTTGAACAGTGCCCTAAATCAAAAGAAGACAGAAAGCAGATGGAAAAAGTCCCATATGCGAGTGCAGTTGGCAGCTTGATGTATGCAATGATGTGTACTCGGCCGGACATATGTTTTGCTGTTGGCATGGTTAGTCGATATCAGAGTAATCCTGGTGCAGCACATTGGCAAGCAGTTAAAAGGATTTTCAGATATCTGCGTGGTACTACGAACCTTGCTCTATGCTATTATGGATGAGAGCTTAGATTGATGGGATACACCGATGCTGATGGATCCACAGATAAAGATGAACGCAAATCTATCTCAGGATATGCGTTTATACTTGGAGGAGGTGCTATTTCATGGTGTAGCAAGAAACAACCATGTGTTTCCTTATCGACTTGGAATCGGAGTACATTGCATGTACAGCAGCAGTACAATAGGCTGCTTGGCTAAGGAGATTTATGATAAATTTGAGTATAACAGCACGTACAGATGATGCTGTTATTATCTATTGTGACAACAAAGCAGCGATAGCTTATGCGAAGGATCCAAAGTATCATGGAAGATCTAAACACATTGAGACCAGATATCACTTCATAAGAGATATAATTGCACAGGGACAGATTGTAATTAAATTTGCATCTACTGATGATATGATAGCAGATCTTTTTACCAAACCCCTTGTTAGAAATGTTTTTCATAAGCATGTTAGAGGATTGGGTTTGTGTAGGACTTGACTTTTATCTTGTATTAATAATTTTGCTAATAAATTTTTTTGAATTTTTTTTTCATTTATATACATGTTTATTAAATTTTAAATTAGTGCACAATATCCTTGTGAGAATGAATGTCACCAGCCCCTTGATCAGCCCTCTCACACGGGTGATCGCCCTGTCGCTAGGAGAGCGAGCAGAATGAGACAAATAAGATCACATAAATGCAGTTAGTAATGCAGGTGATCCACTTTGCGCTATAAGAGCTGGCGAGTGTTTAAATCTTGAATGTCGCCTTAGATGAGCTAAGATGAGACTGTACGAAGTCGACAGTAAAGATGGTCCACGACTCTACTCGGCCTGTATGAAGCCGAATGTAAAGAAGACACCATGTGGGTGACTGTCTTGAGGTTTGTTGTCTTGAGTTACAACAAAACCGACATTCGTATGGTGTTTTTGAGCGTGACATGTCCTTAGAGGTAGCTCCACCATAGCATACGTTCATACCGTATGTGCAAGATCGATCACTATGTTTTAGAGAGTGACGAAATTGATTCCCATTTCGTCGCTGTGTGAGTTTTGCGTACCCTTTGGAACTTAGAACCATGTTATGAAGTGGATACTTGGTGATGCTACTTTAGCATGATATCCAAGGACCATGATTGATTCGGTCCAGCAGAACATGTCTAGGAAAGCAGTCAAGTTGAAATGGATTGACATGAGGCATCTAAGGAAAAATCATTTGATAATACACCTATGATTTGTTACTCATTGCCCAGACGATTATGTTGATATTCGTTGTCAATATAATCATGAGAACAAATACATTAATGAGAGAGATCTAGTTTGCTCTATGGGATCAGAGATGCTATGATCTGGTGTAGTTCAATGATTTGGGGTATAGACGAGATTTGGAGTTGTAGTGTTATGTTAGTTCGGATGGTGGCTTAATATAACACTCCTTACTTATGATTCTTCTCGTTATTGATCGCACCAACCATTTCCCGTATGAAGAGCAGAACAAGATGAGAATATATTAGGGATGAGAAAGTATGAATAAGTACCAAGTGTGTACGAGTGGGAGATGTTAGGATTCGTCCACATTGGGACTTATCTAAAATATTTCTAATCCATATGGGATAAGAAATAAATATTTATAATTATCTGTTATATTCCTAGTCCACTTGGGATAAGGAATAAATCTAACAGATAAATCCTAATCTGTTTAAATCTCTATCTATGTGAGATTTAGTTAGAATATGATTAGGATTAATATCTTCCTTATGGCCTATAAATACATGAGGTATTGACCATATACGACATAAGAAAGACAACGAAAAAAAAGGAATCATCTCTCAACAAAAAATTCTCTCTTGGGTTCGCTCTAGGGCACCATCATAAACCCTAGGGATTTGGGTGGTGTGCGGCGATCGACTCTAGTAGCCGGATTGCAACGAGTAAGAACAACGTGCAACAAATTGAGACAGGACGTTGGCGGATCAACGAGTTCGTAAAACAAGACGAGATCAGATCCTGATAATCACAACATTAATTCCGCACCATAAAGAGGTATGTAAAAATCTATGTGATTTTTGCGACGATTGTTTTTTAGGTATTTAATTAATTTTATCCAACATTTTTAATATTAAAAATTCTAAGGGCTTCGAATCCTAGGATGAGGGGGTGTAAGATCTACAACTCTTTTTTGAGTATATAGATAGCATTTTTTTTATTAAAAAATATTAAAGTTTAAGGACTCAATAGATTAAAAAAACTCTAGGGACTCAATTGAAAAGAATGGAAGATGGTTGATGAACCAGTCAATAAAAGAAAGTTTAGCTATTGCTCTCCCTGTTCCTTCTTATTTAGCTTCTTTTATTCTTCTTATACTTTTCTGCTCCTATAAATATAATTTATTATTCTTATGATTTTATTTTTATTCTTTTTTATCTTTATTTTTTACTACAACAATTGTTGCTTATTCTTCAACCTTTTCTCCTTTTATTCTTTAGTTGTTCGTTTATTTTTCTTATATCTTTGCTATTTCTTCTTTATTCAGCTTTTTTTATTTATTTACTTTTATAGAATTAATCCGCCGCAACGCACTGGTGCCTTCACTAGTTTTGAAATAATTGTTGATCATGTTCAACTAGTTTGCTTAAGATAAAGGGCTTAGAGTTAATTGCACCATTGATCCCGATCCTCTATAAGAATTTTTTTGTTGGTCCCCAACCTTATATTTTTTTTTTATCAAAATAGTTGAACATGAATACTAAATCCTAAACCCTAAACCCTAAACTTTATATTTTATTTATCAAAATCCTTAACCTTGACAATTAATTGCACCAGTAGTCCCTAGTCTTTACTCTTTTTTGTCATTTTGGTCCTTAATATCTTTTCCTATCTAGGTGCATATTGCGCTAAGCCTGGTCTCACCACCCTTAATTTCATCCTCAATGCTAACAACCATATCGCCATATCGACCTTACACATGATGCCTATTGCCTTTTTTAGAGCATTCAACCTCCTCGGCATCACTTTGTTAGAGTTGACGTGGCTTATTCTGTTGAGATTAATCAAAATTTGAATGATTGTGTTCTTACTAAAGCATATTATGAAAGTTGGGGAGTTAATAGCCAAAAGAAAGTTACAAATGAAAGTGAAAACAATGGACAAAAGTTAGAAACTAACGGATAGAGATGCGAATAGATCCCGATTAGTAGAGCCTCCACTTGGATCTACGCCGAATAGGGCTGTAAGTGGAGAATAGTAAATGGATTTGGGGCAGTAAACGTGTCACACCCCGGATTATCACGTTTTTCCGAGCACGCCAACAGACCCGCCGTATACATAGGAATTTTTCGTATATAGGAAGCGATAGCTGTACCTGTAAGCACGTCAAAGCTACAACCAAATGTATAGAACTGCTAGAACTAAAACATATATAAAACTTAAAGGATTCACTGTACATACAAAAGTCCACTATAACACCTCGCTCCAGTGAGTACTCAAAACACACAGTATGTACATGAAAACCACCCACTACCTCTGACGGGTGCTCTGCTAGCACGCCGACCACGGGTGAGAAGGATCTAGCTCGTGACTCCCTTACTACGGTGAGAATCAGCAACAGCAGCAGCCGCAAACGAAAGCTCTACAAAAAGGTGTCAACAACTGGGTGTGAAAACTACTGCAAAATAGAGTAATCCTTAGTGGGTACCGCCACCGACCTCAACGGCTGACCCACTAAGTCTACAGTAATATGTACGAAGTATAGTAAGGAAAGCTGAAAAGAACTCTATAGCTACATGCCACTATATTATTACTAACCAACACAGACTATTTGTAGATATAAAAATGCATCACTAGCTACCACTGACTCAATCTCTACGGGCTGCCCAAACGGACCCACCCTGCCTATAACCAAGCTACACCGTACACCACCCACGACCAAGAACTGTCCAAACAGAAACGGTGCGACCTCATCGCAAAAAAAGTCTCACTCCGGAGTGACATTCGTGGGCGCGACCCAATCGAGTATGCAAGCGTGTCTCTGTCAAGCTCCAGTAGGCTCTCACAGCCTATAGTCAATGCAAATGGGTCCAACTGGTCTAACAACCAAAGGTCACATGCCCTTGGCACAATCTGATGCAAATCTGGGTCCACCGTCAACTACGACAGCATCCGATAATACGGAACAGTCTACACACTACTGTAAAACGAGCTCGACCCCTCAGCACGAGCGTAAACTCACCCTACACTAATCTGGGTATCCAATACGCACTAATACTAGGGATACAAAAGAACAACAGCTCCTGAAGCTATCTGAGTATCCAATACAAAAGAACAATAGCTCTTGAAGCTATCTGACTATCCAATACGCACTAACAGCGGGGATACAAAAGAACAACAGCTCCTGAAGCTATCTGAGTATCCAATACGCACCAACAGCGGGGATACAAAAGAACAACAGCTCCCGAAACTAAATCTAGTAACTTTCAGAAAATAATGGTGTAGGTTTAACGAGTTTTCTCCTAAGTCAAATCCCAGTTCAACATGTATACATCATCTAAAATCACTAATTAATGCTCCAAAATTCGGATGTCAATAAAGCATGCAAATCCACGAATTTGAGCCACTAACCATGATGAACAAAGCCAAGAATACATGCTGGTAATGCTATGACTTAGATGGAAATCCGACGATTTCGGTAAGGCTAAATTACAGAAAATCCCCCTGTCAAAACCCGAATTTTCACTTTCCCCCCCTGTCATTTAAAAACCTGCACTTTGCCCCCTTGTAAAATAAAAATGTGCACTTCATCCCCTACCGTTAGGGTTCCGTTATAAAATATTTTTTTATGCCAAAAATACCCCTTCGCCCTCTTCCCTGTTGCTTCGCCTCCCTCTAGCTCGCCGCCTCGCCACCTCGCCTTCCTCCACTACCTCACCCTCACCCACATCCCCTTCGCCCTCCTCCGCCGCCTCGCCTTCGCCCTCGTTGCCTTTGCCTACCTCTCCATCAACGCCCACCTCGATTCCCTCCCTACTATCGCCGAAATTGAGGGGCGGCGAGGGTGCAGGAGGAGAAGGGGAGCAGGTGGAGAAGAAACTGAAGAGAAATCCCGGCTGATCGATGTGTGAATCGCAACCGATCGAGGCGGCGGTTGAGGAAGATGATGGAGGAGACGAAAATGGTAAGGGAAAAAATGCTCATTTTACACACCGTACCCCCTCTGTGAATATTTTTCATTTTAAAGGGGGCAAAGTATAGGTTTTTAAATGACAGGGGGGGGAAGTGAAAAATCGGATTTTAACAGGGGGATTTTATATAATTTATCCTTTCGGTAAACATTAATCCACCTTGAGCGCTCGTCCAACATCGGTTAGAAGTCGATAGGAGGATCCTCGCACTAGCTCAACCTCGAGCGGCTCAACCGAGACCGGCCACCGCACACGAACAATCATCCAAGACGACGAAAAGGAAGCTTACCTCGTACCTCCAACGGCTCCACCGGGACCACCCACGCGGTCGAACGACCCTCCTACGATCAACTCCAACTAACTAGGGAGAGGGAAGAAAAAGAGAAGCTAACAGCCTCATCCAACCTTTCTATGCATATAAATAGGTTGAGGGTCGGTTGGAATGAACGACACCTTCAAAAGGACCAAACTGCCCGTCACCAACTCACTTTTCCATTTGGAGTACCGGTACTCGGCCTGAATACCGGTACTCGGTCCCTCAATCCGCAATCTCACGCGCTAGGTACCGATACCAGCCCGATGCAGTACCGGTACCTGAGCTCGATGCTGGTACTCAACAACAGGTACCGGTACTCAGCATCAGATAGGCACAAATCCGAGAGCATCCAGTTCTGCAATCTCACTGGGGTACCGGTACTCCTCTCAGGTACCAATATTCAACACTAAAATCCTGCACTTTACAGATTTTAGTGTTAGCTCTCCACTCTCGCACTGCGCTGAGTCCATTTTACGTTCATTTCGCGTCAAAACGACTCTGACTTGTCTCGACCAGACGTGTCGACAAGCCACAGATGCTGAAATCACACAGACCGTTAAACACCAGGGACACTACAAAACGAGGTTTATTTTATGCCCCGAAATGAATTCGGGATGGAAGATGATAAAAAAATTGATTTACCCGAAATAATATTTAAATTATAAAATAATTTTAAAATTTTTTAATATTATTTGAGTTTTAAATAATAGTTCTTTCTAAAAATGAATGTAATTTAAGAGATTATTTTTATGATACTTTTATTATTTTTAAATTTTTTATTACAATAATAAAAATTAATAATATTTAACTTAAATTTTAATTGATGGGGCGGATTTAGGGCACTTGCAAAGGTAGATTTTTAGGTGGGACATATTGTGAGACATCTATTTCACCCAATCACGGTAGCAGATTGGAAGGCGGGGTGGGTTCAGTGTTAGCGGGGCTGAGACCAATCGAGTCTCCCACCTCTAGATCTGCTTTGTCTGCATCCCTACCAATAATACAATTAGTCCTAACGTAAATAAATAGTGACATAATGTCCATTGTAATCTAACGTGGCCTTTTTGCATAAGTTTCTCACGTAGTTTGAAATGGTACAATTTTCATCTCCAAGATGCAACTTCTGTTTTATATTGTGCAACTTAATCTCAAATAGTTTTTAAATAGTACAACTTTCGTCTCAAAAGAATAACTTTTACCTCGAAGACTGAAACTTTTGCTTCAAAGAATACAACTTTCATCTTAAACAGTACAACTTTCAATTCAAAAATACAACTTTTATCTCAAACAGTGTAACTTTCGTCTAAAACAGTGCAATTTAATTTGTCTTCTTCTTTCTTCTCGATAGTTGGTATTCCGAAGTCCCAAATTTGATGCCCATTTGCTTCGTATTTTTAGATAAATTTATTTCTTAAATAATAATAATAATAATAATAATAATAATAATAAACGAAGCAGACAATTTACTTAAAGCTGTCCAAAATATCCGATATACCATACCCGATTCGGACCCTATTCGGACCCTACCCGAATACGAACCGGACACTATAAAAAATGGATAATATACAATTAAAAAAATGTATCCATTAAAGTTTTGGGTATAGGTCCGGACACTTTATACCCATACCTGACTTGGACCCGACCAGAACCCGACCTTTTAATAGGTAGGGTTTGGAAGAGTTTTCAAATCCGGACCCGGAACCAGACTCGGACCTGGACTCGGTGAAACACCCGATAATAAATAAAAAAAAAATCTGAAGTTGAGGAATCAATTTCAATAGAACTTATAAATAAAGGATCTCTGTATATTTTCATCCTAGTGAAAATTCCAGCTCTTTGTTTACTCACTTTTTATTTTTTTATTTTACTTATTTTTTGAATTCTAGCTGTTTATTGCTTGAATCTTTCTTTTGAATAAATTTTATTGGATTTGGTGCAACTAATTAGAACGTGAGTTTTTTATAGTGATAGATTTATAATTTGTCCGTAAACTGTTTAATAAAATTTATAAAAAATATATGCATACGTGTACCCGTACCCGATCTAGACCCAATCTGTACTCGATCCATACCCGATTTTAAGCGAGTAGTATACGGATAGTTACTACCCTGACATGCTTAAGTAGACCCAATAGGTATATTATTAACTTAAGTACTCGGACTCGGACCGAAGACCCAATCCGAAGTTTAATGGGTAGGGTATAGTTTTTTTTTCGTATCCATTTCTTTTTAGGGTATGGGTATAGTATATCAACTATCCAAACCCGATCCGGTCCATAGACACCTTTAAGTTTACTATCTCTCAAAAAAAAAAACTATTATTCTCTGTCTTCAAATTCCTTATTTTTTACTATAAATACATAAATTTTCTACTTGTGTAGCATAGTTTAACTATACTACATTTTTAAGGGTATCCAAATGGGGCCTAATTGGGAAATGGGAACCCACTGAAGTCCTCCCCTTATTTTGGGGGGTTGTGGGGCCCACAAATTTTTTTAGAATTTTTTTAGGATTAATTGCATAGTGCTTCCCAAACTTTCTATTTTGGTTCTTTTTTTTTGTAATTAAGTTTTCAAACCTCTTAATTTCATCGTGATAAATAGCAACCGTTAAAAAATATTTTAGAATTAATGAAATTATCATGCCATCGCCTATTTAAATTTTTTTTGCATGTCAATTTTGATCCCTAAATTTTGCATATTTTTTATTTTAGTCCCCAAAATGTATATAAATGGGCAGCCCTAAAGAAGGCCTTTCCTTATTTTAGAGGGTTGTAGACCCCACACAATTTTTTTAAGTATTAATTTATATAATAATATAATATTTGGTAGCTGAGTCTTTTTACAGTATAAAAAATATCTATTTTGATTTTGAATGTCTTTTGATTAGTCTTATTTTTGTGCTTTTGATAACTACCTACTGATTTTTTCACTAATTTAAAATTTAGGAATCAAATACTTTATTAGTTATATGTTATTTGTAAATTCTACCTTACTGATAATAGAAAAATATCATTTATTTTTCTTAATACTGTAATTAGCTTTTGTTTTATTTTAAACTGATATATTCATTTTACTTATTAAGTTTAAATATTTTTAGAAAAAAATATACTTGAAAAAAATATACTTTAATTTTATTTTATAATTTATTCTTTAATATTTAAACATTCGATACTGTGATAAATAATATTTAAAAATATTAGTGCATAATAGAAAAAAAAAATAATGTCAATAATTATAATAATTTATTGTTATATTGTCTTCCCGCTGTATCGCACAAGGCCCCTTACCTAGTAAATTATGATTATAGGTGATCTTGTGCTTACTAAGCACTGCATGCAACTCAACTACTGAGCCTTTTATCTAAGTTTCCACCATAGTTCATAACCTTTTTAATTTCTGCAATTGGGGTCCTCCCTATAAACCCCTCCTATAAGGGGGAAAAAGAAAAAGAAAAAAGAAAAAAAAACAATTGAATCAAAACAGAAATTGCCACATAACAAGATTCAGTACCAATATGAATAGAACAGATATTACCACCTAACAAGATTTAGTGCCAACATGGTAAACAGGGTTCGGCGCCGACATCGGTTTCGCCAGAGTTAACAATCCCTCTGACTGAAGGGACCTTGATTGAAACAGCTGATCCACATCAGAAGACCCAACTACAATGAATAAAAAGGTTTGACCCTAAAATGAAACTCAGATAAAAGTTGGGGGGCAAATGGTGCAATTATCCTTACTTATCTGAACTCCATACCAACCTGGTTTTAAGCCTCTGCTGCAGGTGAGATGTTTGTAACAGCAATACAAGCTGAGCTCGAAAAGATGCTTCATTATCTCTTTCGATGATGGGGCATCCAAATCTACGGCATGTACGCTTCATAGAAATCAATTTTTTATGATTTTTCGATATTATTTACTTATTGCTTATGTGGTCTCAATTTTCAGTAGCTAATAATACAGAAGTGCAATTAAGACGACTTGATCACTAGCCTAATAATGTCGAAAAATCACGAAATTTGTTTTCTAGGAAGCGCACATGCCGTAGATCGTGTTTAGTGGTGTCGATCGTCAATTCAGATGCCCCAAAATCGAAACTGACGTGAAAGTACCACTCGGAGCCTCTAAAAGTATTCTAACAGAATTCACAAAGATGCATACCTTGCAAGTCCTTCTAGTGCAGATAAATTGTAATCTATTCTGATAAGTTGCTACTATACAATCATTTCCAGAAAAAAAAATTTGTCAATGATGGATTGTCGCCTTTATCACAAAGATTTTAGATGGGAAAGAGACCGTCTCTCGGAAAGAGGAACCAAAATCTCATAGATATTACTAACAACCCCTTGATCGTACACGTTATTCTTAATGACCTCCTCCTCGCTCTGCTGCGGCGGGGCCCGGCGACAGCACACCTTCCATTTGCTCAGTGGAGACTTCCCATCTCTGTTCACCGCATGTGTGCTCGCCTTGAGAGCCACTGCACTTGCCTTCGCCTCATTCAGCTTCTTCTTCCAGCTTATGTAGTCTTGCCACTTAAATGTCTTTTTTTAAAAAAAAAATCCGAGCATAAAAGAACCACTTAGCACAAAATCCAGAAAATATTCATCCAAATTTGTTATCAAAAATGCACTTTAAGCACATGAGGAACATAAAAACACGCACATATGTGTAGAGGGTCGGAGGAGCATAATACTTTCAGGGCCTGTCTGGATGCATGCATATTTTGTTCAACCTATATCTGTTATTTACTCGTGGGGCAAGTGATAATTGGTTACTGAGGATGACAAAAAACTATCTAAGAGGAGCCGAACATGTTAGATGAATCATCTTTCCATGGAATATGATGAATCACTTGTAGGTGTTATGCGTAGGGTCATCAAACACGAGCGAAATAGGGCCAGCTCAAGATTATTATATGTCAGCTCGTGACGAGCTGGAAAAGCCTAGCTCGTGATCATTATTGCAATATAACAAACTAGCTCATGTTCAGCTCGTTTGCTTGATTGATTAGTTTACCAAGCCAAACTAGCTTGCATATTTGCTCGAATTGTTTACAGCTCAAAATTTAAATCTCAAATTCATTAGAGGATTATTATTTCTTTTCATGAAAAACTTAGTCTAGCATTAGATTACAACTTGCAGATGTTAATGAAAATCAAAATCAACCTACAGACGAATCAACAAATTAGCCAATATAAGTGTAAAATATATGTATTCGAGCTATAACGAGCTGAGGACAAGCAAGCTGACCCTAGCTCGTACTCGGTTCGTTATTAAGTTGGAAAATCCAGCTTTGGTTGGCTCATTTATTTAAATGAGCAATTCGATGTTGAGCTTATTTCGAGCCAAACACGAGTTGGCTCGCGAACAGCTAGCTATGTCAGCCCTAGTTAGTAGTTACACGGTATCCGAAAAATCCATGCCCACCGAACTAAAATTGCACTCTTGAAGTTGCAAGAATAAAAGAAACTTTCTAGGGATAACTCATTCCGACATCCACACAGGCCCTTTCTATTGACGATTTTCAACATCATCAGACAATTAAATATTGCATTTGAAAGACACGTGAGCAATGACGGGAAAAAGACAAACTGAATATTACCTCATTGGTTGTTGTGTTTGTCAAGCAGAGATGCACATGGTATCCAAAAAAGCCCGCAAGTAGCATCGCGACTACGACTAAAAATACCGTAAGTAGTATTTGTGTGTTATAGGAACCCAGAAACCACTGCAAAATTAATCAACTACCATTCAACAATGAGAATCTTTGAAAAACCCATGATTTTAATTGACCTTTTCTCTACCTGTACAACATGTGGAAATAAGCCGGAGAATGAATTCTCGATACCATAATAAACTGAAAGGGTAGAGAGAGCGAGAGAGAGAGAAAGAGGCTTTTAAACAAATTAGAATAGATTGATAAAATGAGCCATCTTTCAAAAAGAATTTAACAGTTACCTGTCAAAATGTATATAACCTTGCGTTCTTTCAATTGACCGGCAAGAATGAGCCCAAGGAAGATTGCTCCATACAAGCAAATTAGGATATGCCTGCCGGGCACCAAAGGAAAGGGAAGAAAGAATTATAGAGAGGCTCATGAAGTTAGCAAAGCCAATAAATGTAGAACACGAAAAAAAAGAAAAATCTCTCTGTAGAAAAATATTTATAACAGTATCCATCTAGGTGCATCAAATGCTTTTACTAACTATAATTATTTTGTTTAACAATGATAATCGCTTCCAAGTCTCGAGTAGAAACTGCAAGGGCAGGCTCACAGAAGTAGGTAGACGTAACAATGAACAGGAATTTTGGGCAGTGATTTTGGATATCTATATAACTCAAGGTTAAAATAGAAAGTTTAAATAATTAATTCTTTGAAATGAACAGGTATTTTCAGACATCACAAAATGGAATGACTGACAAATAAACTAGGAGATAGGAAGTAATACTTTTAGCTGTAGTTGACGTCAGAACGAGTAACCGGTACATTATACCACTTTAAGCTGGTTCAAAACTGGAACAAAAATTGGCACTTGGTACTAGCTTTTTTTCTATATCAGTATCAATTTAAACTGGCGAGGGACACGTATATATAAATCAATACAAATGAGTGTACGTGAATACCCTTGAAGGCCAATGTGCTTTTCTAAATAAGGGCTTATTTGGTCCAGTTGGATCTTGGGCAGAAATGTTTCTTAAGATTTGAGAAGAGCTGTTTAAAGAAACTACAACAGCTTTTTTTGTCTAAAGAAATTATCTACCAGCTTACAACTGCAACTAATTCCAGCAGTTTCAAATTAGAGGTTTTGCTTTTAGGACCAATAGCTAACTTTCGCTTGCCCCTACAAACAGAAGCTCCAAAATATGCCTTTCTAGATATGACATTGCCGGCGAGACCACTACGTAATTGTGGACTACATTTGGATATCTCCACAGAAGACAACTTAAGACAACTTAAGACCTTACCAAGGAAATTCAAGGAATTAAGCCCACAGCTAGAAGTGGACCTCCTTATCTTCAAATTAGTTGAGATGTAACAAAGGGAATAATTATCATTCTATTAATAATCGACCAATCCAACATTTTGTTGGGCAGGGATCGGGACTACATTTCATATTTAAAGGACACAGGAGTTACATAGAGGAACACATTGAAGAAAATATCACAGGGATAGTAGATTTAAAATTTAAAACTAATTACGTAGCAACATTCATGCTAGTCATTTGAATCTCGTTATCTAAAAGTGGTAATAACTATCTAAGAAGATGCTATAAAAATTATATAACAACCTAAGCGCATTTTCAGTTGTTTGTGTCTAATGACATGCACTAATAAAGGTGTAAAAAACTACAAGGGAACTGCATTCCACCACTCTTACAAGAAAAGCATTTCTAAAGGCCATTGAAGAATGATCTAATTCATTAAAACTATAACGAAGTACAACAACATTTGAAGGATCTTAGGACTACTATAGCACAAATGCAGAAAAGGAAAAAAAAAATTATTAACAAAAAGGACGGATGAACAGTGCTTAGCAAATTGTTGATCTAGAGTGGACTATTTATTTACATATCCATTACAGTGTTACTACTTTTTTTTGTTACTAGAAAATAAACTAAGAATTAAGAGCATTAAAAAAAGGAAAAAAAATCAAATAGTACTCACCAAAGAAGAAAGGCAATGAAGTACCTGGTATTTTTCTCTCCGATGCAATTATTCTGCAAACAATGAAAACACAGGAAATCATCCTAAACTTCAGAGACACTGCTAGAATTTGCATAGACTCCGTTAAAGAGAAATCACATGTACCATCCATCCACAGTGGTGGTCAAATCGAGCCACACATCTATCGCATATGCTACAGTGCTTAGATCTCGCAGGTCTGCAGATTAATGCAACACCAATCAAGGAGTGAAAAGCAGAGCAGTTGTGACACCATCTATGAAAGGTAGAAGGAGCATTTTACACTAGTACTCTTGTAAAATTTGAATTTTCATGTGAAACCCTTGAAATGCAGTTACTTACGAAAATGCCTTTTCTAAAGGTCCTAAACTCATAAATGACCCAATTCATCCGAATAAGCGGGTTTTCTACTAGAAAAAGTTTTCTAGAGAGTGGCATTTTTGTAAGTCCAAGGATATATGATTACGAATTATCAAGGGCATATATGAAAATCAGAATTTCCAGGAATATATGTAAATAGATAATTTTAGAGGGTGTATGAGTGTGAATATCTCAAAGTTGAATGGACAATCGTGTATACTTTGTAATCTTGCAAGTCGAACATTCTTTCTCTGCATAAATGATGTTATCATACGGATAAGCAGCAAGATATTGAGAAACATTCTCGGCAGTCACAGTTCCAGGATCAGAAAAGCTAGTCAATAGGAAAAGCACAACACCAACACCAACCGCCACCACACTAAAATACCTGCAATTTTCAGATTTAATGTTCAGGACGGGGCTGAGATAGAAAGCCCAATCATTACTGTTGTTGATAGTTACCTGTGAACTTCACCAATATAATGACCAGGTATATATCTGAATGATGACTTTGCAATAATAAAATATGTCATACCAATTATGGCCAGATATCCTAGCTGCATTCAAGATCATAACAGCCATCACTTCTTCATGACATTTGAACAAAGTTAGAAGAGAAAAGTAATTATAGCGTATAAATGGAGTATAACAGTAACACAACTTTTCAGAAATTGCAAGAGAGTAACTCGACATATACTTTCGATTCACAATTTGGCAGATACAAAAAAAGTATATGCATACATCATTAAGCTATCTAGATCAACATCAAAACACTTGATCTTAAGTTGAATAAACCTATCCTCTGTTTTATAAGGTTGTCCGATTTTTACTGTTCATTTCTATGGCCGCTTTATGCACTAGAAAATAATTTTCAAACACCGTAAATTGCAGTTCCTTGAGATTTCAAATACAACATATTGTTTTAGCGGCATAAATCATTACTTGGGTGCCCTATCATTGAAAATGAGTCAAGCACTCCAGCTGCTAAACAGAGCAATCGTTAACTCATGTTAGAAAGCACGAGAAATGAACTAATCAAGTGATATGCAATGTGTATCAAGTTATAACAAAGGCATATTATTTAAATGTTGCTCATCTGTAAGCCATGAGTACGACTCTTGATAACAATTAAATGCTTTTGGGATCTCAAAGCCTGACCATGTGAGCTATGGAAGACTAAAATGACATATCACATGAACAGTAGATTAATGATGTCCTAAGGGCCATACTACTTCGAGGAAGACATAAAGCTTGCGATGCTTTACAATAGCAAAAATCTGAAATCATCTAATATACTTTTAAGGGTTATTTGCATACACGTCCCTGCAAATATAGTGAATTGCGGAAATATCCCTGCAAAACGAAAACTCCATAAGTTGTCCCTGCAAAAGTCGTAATTTATGCAGATATATCCCTCTGATTAACATCTGTTAGAGAACTGTTTATTTTTTAACAGTTTTCATGTGAAATGACCATTTTGCCCTCACAAATATATCCCTCCAAAAGCATCTTCCCCTTCTCTTTCTCTTCCCCTTCCTCTTCGGGCCGCCGGAGCGGATGGCGGCGACGGCGCGGGTTGAGCTCGCCGGCGACGAAGGAGAGGGAAGAGAAAGAATGAGAGGAAGAAAAAAAGGGAAGAGGAAAAGGGAGAGGAAGAGGGAAGAGAAAGATGAAGAGGGAAAGGGTTCGTCGCCGCGCGCCGCCGCTGCATCTCCTCCTTCGCCGGCGACGAAGAAGAGGGAAGAGGAAGAGGAAGAGGAAAAGAAAAAGGGAGAGGAAGAAGAAGAGGGAGAGGGAGAGGGTTCGCCGTCGCCGTCGCATCTTCTCCCTCGCCGGCGATGAAGAAGAGGAAAGAGGAAGAGGGAGAGGAAGAAGAAGGGATAAAAGGGAAGAGGGAGAGGAAGAAGGAGGAAAAGAAAGAGAGAGGGTTCGCCGTCGCCGCCGTCGCTGCCGCCGCCGCCCTCGCCGGCGACGAAGAAGAGGGAAGAAGAAGAGGAGGAAGAAGAAGAAGGGTAGAATCGTAAATTTACGTTATAATTAACCATGGTTAAGTACTTTAACCGTGGTTAACGAAAATTTTCTAACAGTCCTTAACGGCAGGGACATATCTGCATAACTTTAGACTTTTGCAGAGATAACTTATGGAGTTTTCGTTTTGCAGGAATATTTCTGCAATTCACTATGTTTGTAGGAACGTGTATGCAAATAACCCTACTTTTAAATTCATTTTCTTATCAATCCAAAAATTGTGTTACTATGGAATTTGGGGTAATACATGATCCCAAATCCTTATTCTATGACACTTCTAAGTTTATTGAGAATACTGATAGAGATGCCATGGTGTGAACTAAGAATACATTGAGCAAATTTGAGTTCATCAGAAAAGGCAACTACAAAGAACACAAAAGAAACAATAAAATCTCACAATATCTTCTCTTTTTTTTTTTTGCAATCGATACTGATAAGCCAAGATCTTTTTAACAGGCTTAAAACTTTTAAACATTTTAATAACTAAAAATGATGTGCATCATCCTAATCAGCACATGATATAATGTATACCTGATGTACTATGCTTATTAACAATATTCTTTGTAGTTGTTACTAAAAGCTTCAACGTCTATTTTACCATCTGAATTACCTCATTTAAATGTTAATTTAACTATACTATAACCTAAAAGTGAGAAAAGCTAAAAGGTGGTTAGACATGAGCAACAACAACAAAACAAAACAAAAAAAAGAAACAAGAGTGCAAAGATAAAATTTATGAAATCAACGAGCAAAAGAATTAATAAACTAAAAAGAGTGAACAAGAATAGACCTGTAAGATTGGATTTGGCCGCTCACAACAATAGTGCTCAACAGTAAGAAAGCAATCTCTTCCTCTAGAACCAAATATTAACGCTACAAATCGTCTGAAATAGTATGAAAGTATCAGGGTGACAGCTAGAAAACAACTATGACAAGGAGTATATGTAAAAGGATTAAATGCACTGGTACCCCCAAACTTTATCAAGACCCCCCCCCCCTCCCCGGAAGAGTCATACGATCAATCTCTCTTTAAAAGTCAGTTTAAGTGTGAGAAAATGTAGAGCGTCCTAATGGAAGAGAAGTTCCTTTGGTTTGTCGTGTGATTATCAAAGTCCAAAAGATAAAATAAAATGAAAATTATTTACATAACAAGTACAATACTAAAAATGTTTTATCGCCCATATGCCGGGTAACTAGGAAACAACATATGCAAAATGTTTAGCCGATTTTAGAAAGTTAAGGCAGATACACAAGGTTACTAGAAAAGATAGAATAAGAAATAACTATATCTTACACAACTTAGCTCTTGCATCCATGAAGAAAAATTTGCATCAAAGCAGTTAAGTGAATGTGGTAGCGTGCAATGGAGATCACATAGTTTACCAGTAAGATAAACGATTTTCATCATCAAAAAGGTGCTTTAGAAGTAAGGGAAGAATAAAAGCGATATTAGAATAAATACTAAGAAATGATAAGATAATGCATGCTCTAACATTGCTCGAAGAAGAACTAAATGGAAAAAGAGGATCCATGCAACTAAAATCAGTGATAATAATGATTTAAGCCAGTAACGATTAAAAACTTGGCTATATCAACTTTATTCTTCAATTAGACTCGATCGAAGATGAGCATTTCCATCATTGCTGGGTCAGTCAAAGATGAGCATTTCCATCAATTAGACTCGATTAATTGACAATTTTTGGTTGTGGCAAGCAAGAAAAGCATGACCAACATACCCAAATTAGCCAAGGAGGAAAGAAACTTGGATTCAAGAACCACCAAGAAACCCATTTCTACATTAATTTGGATAAAAGAAACTAAAATTTTTGTACTGGGTCGGCCAAAGATGAGCACTTCCATCATTTTGACTCGATTAATCAGCAAAATTCAATCCTCACAACCAAAGAAGAGCACAACCAACATACCCAAATTGAGGATGGAGATGAGATATTGAATTATGATCAACCAAATACAAGCATACCATCAATTAGACTCAATCAATCCACAAAATTCAACTTTAGCAAACAAAAAAAGCACGATCAACATACCCAAATTGGGAAATTTCATTATAGGTCGATCAAACATAAGCATTTCCATCAATTAGACTCTATTAACACACAAAATTCGATCTTGATAACCCAATAAAAGCAAAACCAACATATCCAAATTGAGAGAGGAGATGAGATATAGGATTATGGGTCGATCAAGATAACTATTTCAATCAATTAGACTCAACTTAAATATACAAAATTCAACTGCGGCAAATTCAACTGTGGCAACTAAGAAATTGCATCATGGATCGATCAAACACAAGCATTTCCATCAAGTAGAGTCAATTAACACAAAAATTTTGATCTTAAAAACCAAGAAAGCACAACCAACATATCCAAATTGAGAAATAAGACAAGATATTGGATTATGTATTGATCAAGCTAAGCGCTTCAACCAATTAGACTCAATTTAATATACAAAATTCGACTTCAGCAACCAAGAAATTGCGCTATCAGTTGATCAAACACTAGCATTTCCATCAATCAGAGTCGATTAGCACACTAAATTCAATCTCAGTAACCCACTAAAAGCAAAACCAACATATCCAAATTTAGAAATGAGACAAGATATTGGATTATGTGTTGATCAAGCTAAGCGCTTCAACCAATTAGACTCAGTTTAATATACAAAATTAGACTTCAGCAACCAAGAAATTGCGCTATCGGTTGATCAAACACTAGCATTTCCATCAATTAGAGTCAATTAGCACACTAAATTCAATCTCGATAGCCCAGTAAAAGCAAAACCAACATATCCAAATTGAGAAAGGAGACGAGATATTGGATTATGGGTTGATGAAGATAAGTATTTCAACCAATTAGACTCAATTCAACATACAAAATTCGACTTCGGCAACCAAGAAATTGCGCTATCGGTTGATCAAACACTAGAATTTCCATCAAATGGAGTCGATTAACCCACTAAATTCAATCTTCGTAACCAAGCACAAGCATTTCCATCAATCAGAGTCGAAATTTGACTTCGGCAACCAAGAAATTGCGCTATCGGTTGATCAAACACTAGCATTTCCATCAAATAGAGTCGACTAACCCACTAAATTCGATCTTCGTAACCAAGCACAAGCATTTCCATCAATCAGAGTCGATTAACACACTAAATTCTATCTTGGTAACCAACTACAAGGATTTCCATCAATTAGAGTCGATCAACACACAAAATTCGACCTCGGCGACCACGCGAAACGCACAACCAACATGCCCAAAATCGGGAAAGGGGGGGATTACTAGGGTTTGAAGATGAAGGAAGTGGACTTACAGGAAGTAGTCGTAGGCGCCGAAGGTGAGGAAGTGGTGGATGCGCTCGACGAAGGTGCCCTGGAAAATGGGCCACTGCCCACAGAGGAAGGAGACGACCACGAGTAGCGTGATCAAGCCATGCGCCACCAAAACCCACTGCGTCGCCATTGCCACTCCCCCTATCTCTCTCTCTCCTCACACAGCCTTTAGAGAGATTAAAGAGAGAGATAGAGGAGAGAGAAAAGTAGAGGTAAAGGAGGAGTCAAAAGGAAGAAACGATAGCAAGGAGTGTTCACTTTGGGCTAGAGCAAGGCCTTTTTTTGGGCCTAATTAAGCCCACAAAGATTTGTAATTGCAAATATAGGTTGTTTGGTTTCTCGCCGTCTGCAATAGTCGATGGCGAGAAAAAACATCACAATCTCAAGAAAGGAGGTAGTAGAGCTAGAAGAAGAAGAGGTTGAAGGGCGACGACGGCGGAGGGCAACTACGCTGAGAAAAAATATCACAATCTCAAGAAAGAAGGTAATAAAGGTAAAAAAAAGAAGAGTAGGAGGTCAGGAGGCGGCGGTGGCGGAGGGCAACTACAACGGAGACGAAGGGCGGCGATAGCAGAGGGCGGCGAGGAGGTAGGAGGCCCGAGGTTGATGGAGTTAGAGAGCTCGTGAGTATCAACAGTGGAGTCTAGGAGGAGAAAGTGGTGGAGGATGTAGGGGACAAAAAGAAAGAGGTAGGATGAGCTCTCTGGAAGGATAAAAAAAAAAAAAGAAAAAAAATTCTATTTTGAGCTCATTACTTTGTTTTTTGTTATAATTCTAAAACGTATACAAATAGACTCCTTGTAATATTTCAAAAGTTGTAAAAAATACACTATAAAAAAGTTAGATTATTACTTTGTTTCACGGAGTACCCAAACAGACCCTATTTTTTTATAAAATATAGAAAAAAAATTCCATAAAAACTTGTTTTTCTTAAAACGAAATGGACGGAAAACTATTTCATGAAAAAAAAAATTCTTGAAAAAAATTTTCACTCTTTCAAAGAACCAAATAGCCCCTTAGGAGTTATTTTGTTCATGTTGGCACCACAAAAATAGCACCACGTGAAAGAACGGGCTCGGCCACGTGGACAAAGCAAAAGAAACAAATACGAAGCAACACATGGTACACCTAGAGTTAAGAAAAGGATACCTGAAACGAGAAAATAGTTTTAGGTGGAGTCGAAAACATAGGAAGAAATGGTCGTGGCATAACTCGATAGAATAAGGACGTGGCCGAAATAAACCAACATCCAATAATCGCAGGCAACGATATAAGTAAGGAAATCACACATGCAAAGAGCATCTTTCGCTACATACAAGAGATCACTGCAATTTCAAATCTTATATTTATCTGCTCTTATCGTTTTACTACGAGTAGCATGTTATAGTAGATTTTCTTGTTAGCGTCGTAGATTTTATTGCTATTTTGACTAATCTTTGTAACAATCCCTGCATTCCAAATTTTTTTCTTGAAATATATTGAAGTCACTCAACTCATTCAGCCGAATCGTTAATATATTAGTGTCCGAACTCGGTTAGGAAGATCCCTCCTGAGTCGATCACTTGACTAGCCTGGTGTGCATTCGAGAGTCATCATTAGGAGCCGACCCACCTTCCGAGTCGCTTCCCGAAGAAGAATTTGACCCTGTCACCGGCCCTTCCAGTCTGTGTTTTCGGCTCGCAGCAATTTTTGTCACGCCCGATGGAACACACTTAGATAATCCTAATTTTTGTCTCATGGCTGATGATAACGCAATGACCCTTTGAAATAGGGTTATTCCCAGGCCTTCAAGGAATGACCCGGCTAGTAGCGCCGAAAATGCGATGAGCATCAAGCAGTGTTACCGGCTGGGTGTGAGTGTAGTAGACACTCTGCTCATCAGGAGCCGAGTCTAACTTAGGCACTCGACCAAATGACCTGAGTCCTGCAAACTTTGATCAAAATAGTCATCAAAGTACCGCTCGACTAAACGAAGAAGTATTGGCAGTCATCACGACCTCCAAAGAAAACATTGTTCGAATTGGACAACTAGCGCCAAAATAAGCAAACTTACGGAGGTCCACGAGGACCTCTAACTGCGCCGTTACCACAAAGTCCTATCATGCCGGTGGTCACACAAGCACAACCCCAAATGGCGTCTTTTTAGCTTGCCTACAGGCCGCCAAATATAAACACCGGCCCACAGCTAGAGATTGCGTGGGTTTACCTTCTCCATCTCCTTTGCTAGCTAGCCTATCAGTCCCAAAATATGGATGTAAGAGTTGGGGGCAAGGCCCCAACGTATCATAGGGACTTAACCCTACAATACAAAATTACGGACAGCCTCCATAGCCAAATGTGCCTCCAACCCAGCTTCTGCTCCAGCAATAGGGAATAATGAGCTATATGCTCAAATAAATAAGACAATCCAAAATACATTTGGTGTAGGGGCAAGGTCGGCAATGCGACCTGTATTTAGATTCCCGTATCCAGCTAATATCAATGCAGAGCATCCATACTGGGCAAATTGGAAAATATCGAAATTCGACAAGTTCTCGGGCAAAGAGACCAAGAATAATGTGGTGCATGTTGCTCGGTTCACGACCCATTGGAGAGAAGCGGCTGCTTACCTATTTTTGAAACTTTGTTTGTTTAATACGTCGCTAACTAAGATGACATTCACATGGTACACTAGTCTACCCACCAATTCTGTCTGCGGTTGGGACAAATTGGAACATAATTTTCATGAGCAATTTTATAGGTATGAACCTAAATTATCAGTGGCTGACTTGGCCTTGTATCGACAAACGTTGAGGGAAATGGTTGAAGAATATTTGAACTATTTCAAAACAGCTAGAAACCAATACTTTGTAAGGATACCGAAATCTGAGTTTCACAAAGATAGTATTTAATGATTTGCATTTTAAGATAAAAGACAATTTTGAAGATAAATATTTTCTCAATCTGTTCGATTTGGATGTTCGAGTCGCCCAATACAAACAATTTAGAAAATAAAATAGGGAGGATCGGCCGTGTTGGAGCCGAAACAAGGAATAAAGTAAGGAGAAAGAGAAGAATGTCTCTTTTATTGAAGAGGGATCAGCTCAAGATGAGCTGAACAACTCCAACTAGATAGAAGACTCGGCTGATGAGGCCGAGGTGTATGCGGCTGAAATGGTGAAAAACCATCAATCCTATAAATGTGCATTGCTCAGGCTAGCAAAGGCCAGCGAAATAAAAGCATGAATGGTAACGTACATCTATTCCTTTGACGTCAACAAAACCAATCAAATATTCGATCAGTTATATAAGGATGGCAGGATCAAGCTCGAAGAAGGTCAAGCGTTATATCTAGAGAGGAACTAAAAAAAAGAAAATATTGCAAGTAGTACCAATCATGGAGCCACAGTACTAATGACTGCACAACCTTTAAAAGGCAAATTAAAAAAAATTAAATGAGGATTGTCTAGTATTTGCCGAGTAAGAAAATAAAAGTAATATAAAAGTTGACCAAAATCCCTTTCTCTCACAGGTCAACATAGTGGACATAAAGAAAAAAAAAACCACTCCAAAAGGAGAAATTTTAAGAGGATGTGGACAAGACAGGAAGAATGCTTCAGTTTTGCATCAAGTACAAGGCCAAATGACGTGTTAGGACTGGAAAGCCATCATACGCGAGAATAAGGTGTACTGTGAGTGGAACAAGTTCATAGCCTTCCTTGCAGAGTGGGAGGTACCTGATGCCATCGGCTACTCCGATGAATGCTTGGAAGAGGCCTCTAACAATTTTGAAGAAGACCTAAACTCTGCCAAAGGCATGAAGGACCCACCGATTCAGAAGGTCCTGATGAGTATTACTAGACATAAGAGAAGATGGGCCGAGAGGATCACCCAAGACAACCCTTCGGCACCTAGCGCAGAGGCACCTGAAATAGCAGCCTGCATGGCACCAACAGCCAAAGCCAAGATCCGAACCGAAATTTGAAGGAATGATCGAGGGGGACATAAAATTTCTTGGTTGGAGGTTTGTGAATAAACTCATCATTTAGCCATGGCTGAGACCTTGGGAGAGAAGAAAAATCTTGAGGGAACACCTCAAGATGGTAAAGATACCAGCTAACGTGCCGACTGACCAATGGGTCATGGCAAGGGTGCCGGCTAGATGGTATGGGCTGGCACTGACGAAGACACAAAAATGGCAACAACAGAGGATTTAAGCCGAAATGAGAAATCATTGGGAAGAAGCGAAAAGGATGAGGTCGAACACGTAGAAACAGCCTGCGCAGTGGCTGCCCCCCTCGACCTATGAAGAATGGCGATGATGCAAGCGACTCAAATCCCATCCTATGGTTGAAGTCCAAAATAAAGCAATCGGTTGCAGCAGAGCCAATGGAGAAGATCACCCACAATGAGCTAGAGAAGAAAATCACGTCCCTTGAGACCTTCATCAAGCAGGAGCGATGGCCACCCAAGGAGAGAGATGTGAGGTCAAAGAGTGAATATTCGGCTAAAATGGCAAAAGAATCCGAGGAGAAAAAATAAAAGACCCGAGAAGTTGCAACCGAAGAAAGTTCAGCGGACATAAGCATAGTGTACGCTCTGCCATGTTTGTTCACGACAGAATCAGTAGAGATTGAGGAGGAACTTCAATATAAGGAGGAGCTGGCCGTTGCCCAGCTCCAACTCGAAGATGTAAAGGTGGCCAATACGATAGTATTTGAAAAGCCATCGGCCCTATGAACCAAATTTATCCGACCCTTATATATCATGACTCTAATAGAAGGACGGCCTAGAGGCTGTGTAATGATCGACAGCTGGGCCATGGTCAACATCATGCCTACGTCATTTTTCAAGAAGTTGGACAAGAGTGAAGACAAGCTCAAGCCTATTGATACGGCTATGACTGACTTCACGGGAAGCAATCAGCACAAATGAATGCACATATGAATCAAAATCCTTTGTATCATGTAGGCTAACATATTAACCGTCATAAAAATAGTGTAGTAATGTTCACTAATTAATCAAAGAATGTTCACTAATTAATCAAAGATATCATGTAATTGGGTTTCTAGAAATTCACCAATTTAACTCGAAGGGCACGCAATTTCTCAAAAAATCCTCTAAAACAAGTATATGGACAAGAAGCATTTTGGACAAGAGACATTTTAAACCTTGCTGTAAAATATAATGTTATTTGAATAGTGTTGTTAAAAGTTGTTATTCCCATTCCTTCTACCATGCCCAATAAGCTTCTCTTTGCAGTGCAGATAAAAATAAAAAGAACTAGTATCTCAAAAAATAAAAAAAAAATGTTATGAAATCGGATCAACTATTTCCCTTTTGGTTATTCTTATTCTGAAGGCTTAATTAATGGGGTATTATTCATGACCCTCAAAGAAGCATAAATCAAAAACATGGGCATGCAAAACTCAACAACCAAAACAAGATCATTAACCACAGCAAATGAAGCAACCACATGAAATCATCATTCAGGTTTCTAAATTACTTCAAGAAACAAGTAGATTCATGCATGAATTATAGAATTTTGTGCAATTGAGATAAAGAGAGAGAGGAGGTGAAGGGAAGGAGGACCTTTCTCTTGTGTGGAGATCAATGACGAAGGGCATCGGCGAGGACAACGATAGTAACAAGGTCGCCGCGAGGTGATCGGTAGCAAGCGGCTTGCCGGCAAGGCAATCAACGGCAAGCAACTTACCGGCGAGGAGATCAGCCACGAGGGGCTCACCAGTGAGGATAATGATAGTAAGAAGCTCGCAGGCAAAGAGATTTCGGGGAGGAGCTCGTCGCCTATGAGTTCACCGGCAAGGAGCTCGTTGGCCAAAGCATGTCGAGGGGAAGAGGGAGAGGATAGGGAGAGTGATGTTTGGGAGAAGGCAGGGAGAGCACATGAGTGGCGACAGCTAATACAAGGAACTCTAGTTATTATTTTTTCGAAAATAAACAAATAATTAAATAAGAAGTGCGATAAGTAATAGTAGACTCTAAGTCAACACAAAAAGTCTATTAAATAAAACATCTCTTATTGCTAAGAATTCATTTTAATTTATGATACTTTAATTTTTATAAATTTATCACAAATAAATTTATGAATATTTATAAGGCCAATTTGTATAAAAAATTCACAAGTTTTGAGCTTTTGCAAAATTGGGCCTCCTTTTCGATTTTGCAGATTCATTCCAAATTTTTAGAAAACTGACCAAAATACCCTTATTCCTTTCTCTCTCTCTTTTTTTTTCCTCTCCGAAGAGAGAGATGAAGGTGGAGGTGGAGACGAGGCCGCCCGCCTCGCCTTTGCCCCTCCCATCCCCCCCACTCTCGCCCACTACCCGCCCTCCTTACCTCCGACCCTACCAAGGCTGATTTGCCGCCTCCCTTTGGGACGCCCCTCCTCGCCTCCACCCCATGTGCCCTTGACCACCTCCCGCTCACCTCCCGCTCTTCTCATCTCCGACCCCGCCGAGCTACGTTGTGATCCTCTTTTTTTCTCTTCAAACCTCCTCCGCCGCCTCTGCGGCCCTTTGCGACTCATCTCCATCTCCACTTCCACCTCCACCTCTACCTCCACTGTAGCAGATTTTTCACCTACCAAACCCACTTCTGGAAACTCATCGTCCTCACCATTGCCGACGACGAAAAAAAGGAAGCGCTTCTCAGTGCCAAGAAGCTCGCTTGCGATGGAGAGGGCACACGACCCATTGCTCCCATCTAGGGCCGACGACGAGCGAGGTGGAGACGAAAGAGAACGTGACGACGCCAAAAAAAGCGCTGGGCGGCGGCGAGCGCGGCCTTAGCGAGGTCAAAGGCAAGGAAGGCGGGGGTGTACGGGAGTATATCTAGTCAAGCATTTTTATTTGCTTACAATAAAAAAAAATTAACTAAAAATAAAAACTAGAGAATAAGAAAGAATAATTAGAGAAGAAGGAAGAAGAAGATGAAGTTGCACTGTTAAAAAAAAGATACATTATTTTAAAAGAACGTTGCACTATTATAGATGTAAGTTGCATTCTTTGAGATATAAACTGCACCCTTTAAAATAAAAATTACATTTTTTAAAACAAAAATTGCACTATTTGAAAGGAGAAAGTGTAATTATCTCCCAAATAATACAACTTTCGTTTCAAGAGTGTAATTTTTATCTTAAAGGGTACTCTTTGGGAGGAGAAATAATATAACTATCTCCCAAATAGTGTAACCTTCATTTAAAGAGTGTAATTTTCATCTTAAAGAGTGTTCTTTGGGAGGAGAAATAGTGTAACTATGTAGCACACTGAACTTCTACAAAATACGGAGTTCTAGTGAGAGAATAGTGCTTTTATACTATTCTGAAGGATTTGACTGAGTTTGGAGAGCTTAGGAGTGTTTTTGAGGCCTAATAAGCGCGAAAACGGACTCTGGAGATCAAAATCTGTCAAACTGCAGTTTTTGTATTTGGCATTGGTATGGGATTTGGGGTACCGGAACCCAGTTGAGTGTTGGATTTGATAGCTCTTGGGTTTTGCGGAACTCGGCTATGTGTACCGATACGAAACCGAGTACTGGTACTACATCGGGCTCGTACCAGAACGCAATAGAAAACCAAAATTACTAACGTTCGAGTTTTGCGAGACTGGGTCTCTGGTACCCGAACTGCCGAGTACCAGTACCCAATGCTGCAGAAATTGTTTCGTGCAGTTTTGTAATTTTTGAGTTTTTGAGGGGTCTTAGGGAATATTGTTACATCATGTAATATATCCCCTTATCCCTCTTATTGTTCTCTTTGTGCTGAAGTTAAAGAGAAAAGAAGAGGTGAGCTCTTTCTCTTATCTCTCTTAGATTTCTTTCCCTAACCCTCTAATCTTTGGGTTTGATCTCTTTTTTCTTCCTCTCCTCTTTAGATACAAGCATCTAGGCCTTGGAGGGGAGCTTGAGATTGAAGGGAGGAGTTTGTTTGAGGATCAACTTCAACCCTAGCACCTCATAACTTGGTTTGGAGCTCGATTTGAGGTTAGTAGCATCCTAGTACTCTCTATTTGGGAGATTTACAAGAGATTTTGGTAGAAAATCTAGTTTTGTAGAAACTAGGATTTGATTTGGGGCTTTTCTTTTGTGAGCTTTTGGAGTGGAATTGATAAGTGTTGAACACTCTTGTAGGTTGCTTTTGAAGCTCCATTATATTGATTTGGGCTTTGCACAAGCTTGTCTCGGATTAAGGTAATTTTCACCTAATTTCTGCTTGATTTTTAATGAATTTCGTGGTAAGTTTTTTAAAAGTTAGTAAACCCATGGAAATTTTTCTTAGGGTGTTAGAAGTTTAGAGGACAACTTCATTTAGAAAATGATCAAGTTTTCGAAGGTTATCCGGTGGATTTGACCTCACCGAAATGGGTGAACTCCATCTATATCTCCTATTATGTTATAGGACTTAATAAAGAGTTTAATATGCACCTTGTGGCATTCTTGAATTTTTGAGCATATGATTTGGTCATACTTCACATGAAGATTCATATCCTCTATGTAGTAGAGTTATGTGAGATAAAATACATATATGTCATGATACATGAGCTGCCTGGAAACCTATTCTTTTTCTTGTTCTAGTACTTTGGTAAACTACTCTCATGCATGCTATATGTAGGTACATAGTTGCGCTATCATGTGCATTCAACATTACAAGCTCAATGGAACAATTTGATTAAGACATGATGGCAAATGTGTAAAATTGCTTAGTCAAATGAGAAGTAAGTGCTTGCATGATGAACTTTCTTTTCTATATGGTAGAGGCTTATATAGCAAGGCACATGCATGACATGAAATATGAACCTGGTTGACATCCTCATATTCTTTGAATATGACATTAATAAATTGTTATCTTACATACTATAGAGAAAATAGTAAACACTTATAACTTCCCATGGTTATGCATGAGATATAGAACTATCCTTGCTAGGATAAAAAGTTGTAAACCTTTACATGCTTGAAACATATTGCATATTGGTAGGGATGCATTCCCACATTGATTGAGAAAAGGATCATGACATATATGTTATAGTACCCGACTTTCGAGTCGATGATTGAGATTTCATGTTTTAGACATAATGATCGAGACCTATGGCCTTGGACATGACACAAATGATCATGCTTGCTTGCCTTTGTGTTCATTTGTACAAGTTTGTGAGGGTCACTCCCTATAAGCCGGCACTCCAAAATTAGCCTTTGCGCATCATGCTCGCCCGTGCGAAATTAGGCGCCGAAGTGGATTGCCGTGAGCAAGGCTCATTCCTAGAGGAGGAATATTAACTACCACGGGGCCATTAGGTATGGCACAAGCCGGGATGTTATTATGTGTAAATCCCTCGTTGATTGGGTAAAAGTTAAGTAAATATAACATTGTACATCACAACTAGTTGATGCATATATAGTAAATGGATATTCAAGTTGATTATTACTTTGTGACATTATACATCACAATCAATTGATGCATACACAGTAAACGAATATTCAAGTTGGTTATTATTTATATTGGCAAACTTAATATTAGTAGATCTATACACATGTTGATCAGTATAGTGGAGTAGCCACATGATGATAATGAAAATTTTTTCTTTAACTATTGCTCTTAATATAAAGATGGACATACATATAAATTTGTATATTTACACTTATACATATGACAATCTTAGAACCACATTCATGTTCGGCATTATCACTTAGGGGCAGGATAGTAGTAAAACCATTTCATTTCAGTTCCTACATTTATGCTCATATATCAGTTATAATTATCTTGTCTTACTTGATCTAGTGGTGTATTTCGCAACTCTCAGCGGCTTATTTACTGGGAACTATTGTTTAATAGTTCTCACCCCCATTGGTTGCTTGTTTTTGTTTCAGAGCGTTCCACACATGAGAGGCTTTGGATCATGGCAAGGGTTAGCGACTAGCTAGAACCTCCTCGGTGTTGCTATTGTTGTACCCATTGACATCATTCTTTTGGTTTTAGTGTGAAAGGTGTACAATTGTATTTTGTGTAAAGATCTCCTAATATTCAAAATGTAAATTTTATTCATACTTGTTGTATATCTTGTGAATGTATATTTGTATTAAACCTGTCTATATAGTAGATTTATATACTTGCTCTGATCACTTTGTTTAGGATTTATTTCTACTTCTTTCTATAGGTGTTGTAGATACCTAGTGTGCACCGTAGGTGCTTCATGTACGGCGTCGTGGATTCGGTGTGATCGAAGGCGGTTCGAGGATTCGGATCGTGGGCTCGTGGATTCGAGTGGCGTTTGTGGATTCGGACGTGAGCGAGGCGTTCGTGGATTCGAACGTGAGGGCATGGACAACCCGGGGGATTGCGCGAGATTCATAGGAGGTTAAGAGAGGTCGAGTCCGTGGAGTCGGTAATCACCTTGTAATCTTTTCTCTTAGTGAATTATTTTTTCGCGTGTTGATCCCGTGGGTTTTTTACTCCAAATTGGAGTTTTCCCACGTAAATCTCGGTGTGATTTTTATTTTACGCATTTACTTTTATCGCATTGAGATTTATGATTTTTGGTCGTTACACATATTCACCCCTTCTAGGTGTTTGATACAATCTAGATAGATCCTAGGGCTCTTCATAACTTACACTCAGGCGGTCCGCCGCCGCCGCCCCGAGCCGCCCCGAGCACCGCCGCCGTGCTACTTTAGCCCTGCTGGCTGCTTCGGCGGGATCAGACAGAGCTGACCCTGCATCCTCTCCCCGCGCGCCGCAGCCGCCTAAGGCCACTCCTACTGCCTCCCCCGGAGCCCCGGCGACCCTCGCCGCCGCCCCGAGGCGCCCCGACCGCCGTCGAGGCCGCATGCCCCCGAGCTCTGACTCGGCTTTGTGGCAGGCTCGGTTGCTCCGTCCGCCACCCACCGCCGCCTCCGCGCCCCGCAGGTGCGACGCCTCGCCCCTCCCTACGATTTTCGACCGCACCCATCGACTACTGGCGCGCCCGCCGCAGAGCCACCGCCAGCTTGCCCTAGTTCCTGCTGCTCCGGTAAGCTTAATCTAGGGCTTTTGTTTACTATTCTGGGTTGCACGCATTTTTTCGGCAATCCGAGGCTATCCCGATGCCTCCGAAGATGAGCACGGTGATCGCTGGTCAGTGCCGATCACAATGCTCACCTCACTTTGGATCAACGAACACCGAAACTGCATTTTTGGCACAGTTTTCCCTGAGTGCGTGCTATTCGCTGATAGTTCGGGTCGCTCCCGCGCCTCCCACAGTGAGCCATTGTGCTCCGGATCGTGAGCACGGTATTCGGCATGTCGAGACCTGTCAGTACGTGTCTCGGCGAATCTTGGAAGTCCTTAGTTTGCGTTATCAAGCCACAAAGTCGCCTTATTTACATAAAATAGTGGGATTTTATGTAAATAGAGGGACTTTTATGCAATTGTGCATCTTGTGGCTACTGTGGGCAGTATATAAGTATGTGTAGTGACCTCTGGACTGATTGTCCAAGGTCCGATAGCTTTCGCGGAAATCAAATAGCAATTTTAGTGCATTTTTTCGGCGAAATTCGCCGGCGGAACGCGGTTTCAGTTTGGATTTCTTCCGACGTTGTTTGTTTGCCCTAAGCTTTGTCACTGAGCCTTGTCGGCTGGTCACCATCGTCATAGTGTGAGTTCGGAGATGACGGGTGAGCGACGGGGGGTTCCAGTGTTGAAATAGACACTTCCGGGAATCCGGATCCAAACAATTATCCGATGATAATTGTTTATTTGTGTTACCTTGTGTTTGCTGCCAACGCATCCAAATTGATGTGTTTTGTGGCAGTGGGTGACTCGTGGCACGAATCGGTGAGTTTTGGGACACTTAGTGGGTCCCGACGGCGTCCCGATGTGGTTTTTGGGACTTCCGGCTAGTTATGGTGATCGGTTTGGGAAACTAATTTTCGGGGATTTGTGTGGGGGTTCGTGAGTCGTATACTTTGGGTTTGTAAGTTGGATACTGATCCAGTGGATCTTCGTAGATCCGGTTGACTTGTGCACACCCAGTTTTCCGACGCGACAGTGACAGGTAGGTACTTCGAGCTGGTAGTCGGTGAGATCGTTTCACCTTCCTCTGTTCTTCTATTTCAGCATTGTAGTCTCTATATGTCAGTTGCTTTGTTTATCATTTGTATATCTATACTGTAGTACACTGAACTTTAGCAAATTGTGAAGTTTGAGTGTGGGGATGACGATTGGAACTATCCTACATGTTCTAAAGGGTTTAGAGAGGTTAGTGGACAAGTATGAGAGTGATCTGAAAGCCGGAAGTGAGAAAGTGCAGTGTTCCTGCGAATTTGGCAGATTCTGCATTGTTGTACTGGTACAACATTGATGTTGTACCGGTAAAACCAGCAGCAGCAGTAGCTGCGTGGCAGCTGGGCCATTTTGGTCTTTTTCCTTTCCATCTCTATCCTCATCCTCTCAGCACGACCCCAGCAGCTACCCAAAGGGTGCTGGAGTCCAGGGATAAGGGTTACACCTCTCTAACTTTCTCTCTCTAGATTTCTCTCTCTCTGATGCAAGGAATGGTGGACTTGAGCTTAATTTCCTCCTCTACTTGATGCTAGCTGAGCTGAGAGAGGTTAGAGGACAGCTAGAGAAGAGCTAGTTCCTGGGGTTCTTCTACTTTAATTTCAAAGAAAGCTGAATTGAGACTTTGGAAAGGTGAGTAGTTAATTCCCTGCCTTATGTTGATAACATATAGGATGTAGTAATGGAGTGGAGATGCTGATTTTTGGGTTTATGTTCTCAGCTGTTGGTTTTCCCTTCGAGCTAAATTGAGGGGTAACTGTGAGCTGGATTCAGGTGTGTAATCGAAGTCGGAGTAAAGGTCTGACCCTGTGCTGCACCTAGGTAAGAATTATGCCGAATTGAAGGTTCTTATGATAGTTTTGATGCAGTTTAGATGTTTATTCGCAGCAGGCTTGTGACAGGGTATTGGATGATTCTCGGCTGAGTATCGGGAGCTTTTAGAGGCTGAATTAGATGTACTAACCTGAACCAAAATAGGGGTACAAGCTGTAGCTTTGCACAAGGTGAGAATGTTGCTGAATTGGGATGTTTTGGTACTAGTTTCAATGCAGTTTTATAATTAGTTCACAGCAGGATTAAGACTTGGTTGAGCTGAATTCGGGAATCGCTTGAACAGCTTTGAGCTGAGTATTGGGGGGGGGGGCTTCTACCTACCTTGAAGAGTAGACTTAACTTTTTCCTAAACCTAGGTAAGTAATTACTTCCTATTCGGCGAATAGGTGAAGTTTATTATAAGTATCTAAATTCAGCTTGTAGCTGATTTGAATTTGTACAGTAGGGAAACCTGGATACCTCGGATGGCTGATCAATATAAATTCGACAAGAGTCATCAACTAGTAGGTGGGTTTGACCTTACCAGAGCAAGTGAAACTCCCCTATGTTCTATATGATACTATAGAACTATTAATATTGTGCAATTGAACTAATATGTGTTAAGTGAAGAGTAATTGAGGCAATGCATTGATCACTAGCTAAGCTTGAGTTTCCTAAACTAATGACCTTAATATGTCCCTTTAAAGTTGAAAATAAGGACATACACTTGTGATATGAGTAATAATGCATTTATATTATTAAGTTTCCAATGACATATGTATGTTAGCATCGCTTTTATGAGTTATTAATCTAGTGGATACTAGTATTTTTCATTATACTTAAATACCGACCTATTGGTCGAGAGTGAGAACTTTACATGTTAAAACATGACAACTGAGAACTGTTGGACTATAGATCGTGCTTGCTTGCCATTGTGCTCATTCGCACATGCTTGTGAGGGTCGCTCCCCACAAGCCGGCACTCCGGAGTTGGCCTACGCGACAGATTGCTCACCCGTGCGGTATTAGGTGCCGAAATGGATTGCCGTGGGGAGTGTATACTATCACGGGGCCATTAGGCGCGGCGCAAGCTGGACTACCTTGAGTAGGTCCTTATGAGCTAACCCAAAGTACTAAATGATGACGATAGATGATTATCACTGAGTAGTGTACAGTTACATCCCTACATGACTTGTTTATGTTCATAGTAATCATTTTACTTGCTTCTAATGGGTTGATATATTGGACAGTATGCTACATGCTTATCGTTAATTGTCATTGATATATCTATTATGCAATAAATGTTCTTACATTTTTAGTAGTACCTTATGAATCTAGTGGTGTAATTCGCCGAGGCTGGCGGCTTACCTATTGGGAACTATTGTTTAATAGTTCTCACGCCCTTTTTTGTTGTTGTTTTTACAGAGCCATCCACGACGGGAAAGGCTAGGGATCGCGGCAAGGGAGTCGCGTCTAGCTAGGCATAGCGTGGAGTCCTGCTAGGTGATCACCTCGCTATTTTGAGATCCTGACGAGGATGATGTGTACCCCTGTATAGAGAGACTACCACTTATGTTTATATAGTTTTGGGCGACCTTGAGATGTATATGTTGGTTTAGACTGATGTATTTACAGTTTTAGGTTTCTATCTCTTGTTGAGTTTCTGAGACTTATACTTACTTTTCTGCTAATAGTAGTACTATTGGTTTATGTGTTGCTCTGATATCATATTAGAATCTCTTTGTAATCGGTACCTTCCTGACATGATTTAGTAGACACCTTATATACTACAGGTGTATGGCGGGTCTGTGCATGTATCGGGTCTGCTTCCGCTGATATCCGGGCGTGACATATACCTTGTTGATTGCATGACAGTAGTTGTTGATAGACATGTAGAGCAGGCTTGCACATGTTGTATATCTATGGACTTTGGGTCCAAGCAACACATCGACTCCTTTGTCGGGTGTTTCGATCTAGTTGATCGTGGTTCGGCATTGTACGCCCTTGCATCTGGCTTCGGCCAAGGCACCGGTCTCCTTGCCGGTTTTCGTTTTGAGCATATCAGCATGATTTAGTCACAGCACTGTGTATTCTAGACACCAGTTGGTTTGGCCACCAACCAGGGGGTGTACGTATCCGGATAGGTCGTCGGTGGACATATGAATCATTGGCAGTGTCTGCTCTGTGACAGGCAACGCTTGAGGTCTTCGGACCAATATAGCAGCTCCAGATTGGGTTTGATTTTGGACTATTTACTCTTGAGGCATCCGTTCAGTTGAGTTTTTGTTACAGTAGTAGTTTCGTTCTCGCTCATTTGCCATCCTGTTTCTAGTACTACTGTAGTTGCTTTTATATCATGCCATATACATATTTGTTCTCCTATCTCCTTTGTTTTTCAGTAAATACGACTTGCCTTCGTGGCTCTGTCGTATCCACTGGAAAACCTTGATTGTAGTTTCTCACCCCCTATTTCCCCAGGTGATTCGGGCAAGGAGTTGGCTTTTGGGCTCGACGGGAGGACGTTCTAGCAAGACGGCAGTAGCGATCGTTACCCGGGTTACTTTTATTTCTTCATTTAGTAATTTAATAATTAAATGGTTCAGTTAGATGATTATTATTGATATTTGAATGTTTGTGAACATGTTTAACTTGGTGATTTCCATTATGCATGCAACTGGAGTTTATGGATCTGTGGTTTTGGTTTTATAGATAATTGGTTCTCGGACTTATGTATTTATGCATTATGGTTTTCTACCCCTTGAGGCAGTTGATTTTCAAAACGGAGTTTCCGAGTGGGAAACAGTTTTAAAAAGGTTTTCGAATGATTTTTATGGATAATTAATTAGAGTTTAAAAATCAAAGCTTCCGGGTGGGAGTACTTTTAAATAGGATGCTTGTTGTACTATGCATTGCATCATCCAGCACCTAAGGAGTGTTTAGAGGCATGCATCATCTCTGAGGAACGCTAGCTGTATGTAAACGTATCGCATTTAGGGCATGTTTGTTTCGACGTAAGTAGACTTGGGGTGGAAGTGGACTTGGAGTTGAAGTGGAGTTGGGGTGAAAATTAGTTCACTTCTGCTGTTTGTTTCTAACTGTGGAAGTGCAGTTCTGTGAGTTCTGTTGTTTGTTTGGTAGGAAGTAGATGACGTAAAAAGTGTATATCTCCACCCCTGGTATAGTTACCTCCGAAGTGAAATTATTGTCTATTTGTAACTTATAGTTAATAATAAATTATAATAAATAAAAATTAATATAATTATATATGTATATAATTATATATATATGTATAATTATAAAATAAAATTTTAAAAAATTATATTTAATAATCAGAGCAACACAAATTATATATGTATAAAATTATATATATATGTATCATCAAAAATAAAGGGCAAAAAATTAGAAAATGCAGTAAATAAAAAAACATGATTAGGTACAACACAAATGTTAAATCTTTAATAATCAGAGCAAAAAAATAAAAATAGCAGTAAATTAAAAAAAATTGAAACTGCAGTAAATAAAAATGTTAAAAATTANTAAAAAAACATGATTAGGTACAACACAAATGTTAAATCTTTAATAATCAGAGCAAAAAAATAAAATTAGCAGTAAATTAAAAAAAATTGAAACTGCAGTAAATAAAAATGTTAAAAATTACAGTAAAGAAAAAAATAAATAAAAACTACAATAAATCAGAGACGAAAAAATTTATTTGCAAACCTTGTCAACTACGATAGGGAAGGAGATGGAAACGGAATGCGAGATCTGAGATCGAAAAAGATGAATGGTTAGAGACAGAAGGAAGGATTGAAGAAACAAAATATGAAAAAAAAAAAAAGATAAATAATATAAACCTAATAGTCACCAAAGATGAAGAAGCGGGCTTAAGAAGATCAGGGGCGAAGGAGATGGAGTAGGTGGGCTCAACAATGCTCTGGGGGTGAAAGAAAAATGAGGGAGAAATTTTTTTTTTTTTTCTGTGGGGTCTGCTAAGAAAAAAAAAATGGCGAGAGTTGGTGGGAGGAGAGGAAAGGGTAAAGAATGGAGAGAGTAGGGTCGGGAGGAGAGAGAAGGGTAGAGTATGGGTAGAGTTGGGTCGGTAACCCTAACACATTACCCACTCTTGCTTTATTTTCGACTTCACCGAAATTGACTTCGCCCCCGTGGGAGGGCGAAGTCAATTTCACCTTTTTGGGTGAACTGGACTTTCGGGCGTAATAAAATTACGGTGAACCAAACAACGGAAGTGATTAGTTTTCACTGAAAATTACTTTCCCCTTCCCACTTCCACCCCACTTTCGTACAAACAAACAGACCCTTATTGGTTGCTGATTGGTGAATGTAGGTTGTGGTTGAGATCCTGATGTATTGTTGGTACGCCGTGCAAATACAAAGAAGACTCTGTCCGAGTGGATAGAGGAACTTTGTATTTGTGGCGGGTCTATACATCACGTGGGCGAGGTTGCATTCAAAAAAATAAAAAAAAAATGACACGCTTTCCGCAACTCTGATTTCTGAAATGGTAATCGTTTTAAAAAGGCTTTTAAAATTGGCCCCGGGGCATGACATTAACGATGTACAACACAGCACTGTAGATCTGAAATATCAGTTATAAGCAATTGGAGAAGCCACTGAGCAAAAAATACAAATAATGTAAGTGAAAGTTCTGTTTTGACTTAAATTACTTTTCTGTATTGTAATCCTTGATATACTGATAAGGGGAGCATTTTAGGCATACAATTACAACACTGTAGATGTGATGGAGTATTATGATATAGGATGCTTTAGTATTTTAGACATGCAATTACAATATTGTAAATCTGATAAAAAAGTATTATATGTAGGATGTCTTATTTAAGCTCTCTATATAATTGCAATTACTTGGAAAGTGCACTAGTTACATCATGGCACAGGCAATTGCTCATATACGAACAATTTCGTGAATAATAATAATATCATTCAAGCTCCAAAATATAAATCACCACATCCAAAAAATAACAGTACCATCATCATCCAAAAAAATAACAGGATCATCATCATCTAAAAAATAATAGAGCTATCATCAAATAATAAAAAACAGCACCATCATCATCCAACAAAAAAAACATAACATATTAGCAAAGCATGAGTGCAATCTTTACATGAATTAACTCTCAACTTAGTAATATGCTTGCATCAATGTTAGAAATGGTTGAACCCTGTTGTGAATAGAGAATTGCCTCATGTTGCTGCTGCGAGTTTGTTGTTGCTGCTGTATCATGAAATACTCCTTGCTGTCGTGATGCTACTGCTGCTATATCTTGAGAATCTAGCTCTCGTTGCTGCGATCCACTATTTTTCCTTCTTTTCTTACTAAAAATGAAGTTTAAAGTCATTAAATTTAGCAATTAAGTCTATAAGAAAATTGAAAGATATTGTAATCGCTTGATGGAAATAGATTACTTTGAAGATGGTACGCTAGCATCATGAAATACTCTTTGCTGCTGTAATGCTCCTGTTGCTGCATCTTGAGAATTAGTTCTAGCTGCTCCAATCCGTTATTTTTTCTTCTTTTCTTATTGAAAATGAAGTTTAAAGTCACTAATTTTATAAATTAAGACTATCAAAAAATTGAAAGATAATATAATAGCTTGATGGAAATAGATTGCCTTGAAAATTGTGTGTTAGCATCATGAAATAACCTTTCTTGCTGCTGTGATATTGCTGCTGCCGTATGTTCGTAATCTTGCTCTTGTTGCTGTGATCCACTATTTTTTCTTTTTTTTTTGCCGGAAAAGAAGTTTAAGATTACTATATGTAGATGTTGAAACTACTAAAAAAGTGAAAGATGATATAGTAGTTTGAAAGAAATAAATTACCTTATGGATTGTGTGCTAGGGCCTGCTGTTGGAACATTATTCTTGCATGTTCTTGCATGATGGACAAAATCACCACATCTAGCACATTTATGTCTTCTCTTAATCATTTTTTCTGCTCCTCTTATTCTCCTTTTTCATGGCCTGCCAGCAAATCTTGCTAATATAGGTAGCAACACACTAAAACCTATATGGCAACACACTAAAACCTATATCACTCTCTTCCTAATCCTCTTGGGCAGGCAATGGCTTAATATTTAACACATAGGCATCTCAATACCTCTCCACAGTGAAGTATGATTATACATAATCTTCAGCGTTGAGTTTCATCTTAGCTATAAAGGCAATGGCATGTACACAGGGCAATCCAGAGACTTGCCATCTTCTACATGTGCATGTCCTCTCATCCAACCTCACATCATATCTTGAATTAGGCCCTTCTATCTTCGCTTGCTCATCACTACACCTCAACACTTTATAATTTTCAAGATCCTTGCATTAACATAAGATAATAATAATACAATATAAGTTTGTAAGTTTGCTTGTTTGTTTAGCAGTTATAGTAAGAAACAACAAGCAAGTTTTTAAATTTACCATGGTCAAATTGTTGATATGCTTAATTGCTCCTGGTACAAGCTTTGTTGACCATTTTCTTGCATCTCTTATTCTTTTGTTCATCATAATCATTATTTTCTGTCATATGGCATCCATCATATCTATCACCGGTCTATTCCGTTCTTTATTGATCCAAGAATTAAAAGTCCCACAAATATTATTGGTTTCTCGTTTGCACTTGGCATCTATTCCAAATAAAGAGCGAGTCCATACATGACCATGATTCTCTCTTAAGTAATCAATCACTCTACTATCTGCCCTCTGCACTCTTTTCCATATGGTATTGATCAACCTAGAACTTGTATATGCCCTAATTGCTCCCTAGATGTTTCTTCAAAATATCTTCTCGAAACCGTTTCTTGAAATTGCTATATAAGTGACACATGCATTTACGATGTTTAGCAGTAGGATAGACAGCTAGAAAGGCCTTATCTAAGCCTTTTTGTCTATTACTAGATAGAACCAAACCATTAGGACAACCTATTGCTTCCTTGAGAGCTAGCAGGAACCATTCTCAACTCTCTGTATTTTCTGACTCAACCACACCATATGCAACTGGAAACATTGAGTTGTTTCCATCCAATGCAATTGCTAATACAACAATTCCTTTGAATTTACCCATCAGATGAGCCCCATCTAAACCGACATATGGCCTACACCCTCTTTGAAAACCTTGAATACTAGCCCCAAAAGCAATAAGCTTTCGTTGAAAATGTTGTTTCCCCTTCACCTCCATCAATTTAATCTGTGTATGACTTCCTATATTTCTTCTCCTAATCTCAACACAAAAATCAAAAACTCTTGAGAATGATAGTTCTCACTTTCCATGTAATTGGTTCATTGTTTCCTCTTTGCCCTTCCACACCTTTAAATAGGGCAACTCCAACCTTCCATACTGCTCTTTAAGTCTTTTTAATAATTCAATCACATGTATATCACCTTCAGTTTTTAGCCAATTAATGATTCTGATGCAGACCAAACCCGACCCGTATCATCGTCCGAGTTTTAGGTCTATCAACGAAGACGGCGCAAGTTGGCACCCAAACCCACTATATGGATCTAAAGATTATTCCTCATTTACTCTGTTATTTTAAAATTATTTTGTTGTGAATATTTTATTTTCCTTTTAGATAAGTCTTGTTTAGAAATATTTTCTTTTAGGTAAATCTCTAGTTGAGATTTTTCGGTTATTCTCGGATGTAATTACTATACAAATAGCCTACAAGGTTTTATGATGGGGACGATGATTATGGAATAAAATTTTGAACTTTTCTTGCAAAGGTTTTTGGGCGAAAGTTTTTTTTCCCGGAGTGTTTTCGGTTCTAGCGAGGTCCAGAGTTATAATGTTATATTGGATTTGAGTTCCTCTTAATTTTCTGCAAATTTTGACTATTTATTTGTAAGGTTTGGTTAAGATTTTTGAAAATAGAGGAGTTTCTAGTTGAGAGGTGAGAGCTTTGTGCAAGCAGCAAGAAGAAGAAGCTGCAGACGAGGCTCCTTTGCGCACCTCCCGAGGCAACTTTGCTTCCTGCACACGTCAACAGGCACCTGTGAAGGTGCTAAACCAACAAGCAGTAGCCAAACATTGGATGAACCCGGTTCAAATCAATAAATTAGTATTTCTTTCTATATTTCAATCTACGCATATAATCTATTGGTAATAAAAGCTTGGTTTATAGAATAGTTTAATTTCTATTTTCTTTCTCGGAAAAATTCGTAGACTTATTTTATCATCCTAAATTTCAGAAAATTGTTTAGCTCCCTTTGTCCTTGCAAGATACTTGATTACTATTGTCGGGGGAAACTCAATTACACAAGCATTTACAAGTATGACTAGGAGGACGTTGCAAATAGATCTTGGATGATCTGAATTAATCGCAATAGCTTAATCATGCGCTCGTTGGACGTTGTATGGTACGAGCTCTTATCTGATCAGATTTTTCTTATTTTATTATCTTTTTGGACGTTCTTTTCTATATAAAAAAAATTGCTCGTTTAATTTTTCTGCAAAATATTTTGCCTACCACATCTAAGGGATAATTACTTGTAGGATAGGTTTGACCCGTCCTACATTAGATTCTTTCTGCAATCCATCATTTTGTAGCATTCTTGTTTCCATACCTATTGACAACTTCGCATATATGTTCTGATTGGAGAGTTTTGACCTGTCGATATAATAGGTTGAAAGAAATAATTAGATTAAAGTAATATTAGACATAGTAGCAATTAAAATTTACTTCTTTACCTGAAAGGTAGCTCCTCGAATCCTTGCTGCATGTATTCTCCACTCACAACCTTATGTCATACATCTTGCTGTCACTCTAGATTGATCACTTTTTATAACCTTGTATTGAAATTGATTTTGGACAACGAATTAAAAAAGAGCACTTCGGAATGAATTGACATCATGATATTTCACACCATAGTCCATGATTGGATTCTCATTGTCATAAACTAACACATCCTCACTTGAGTTATTTTCAATGGAACTAAAAACTAAATTCTTTTCAAAATTTTCAGTAGAGGATTTATCTAATTTATCTACTCTCTCATTCTCCTCATCATTTCTAACATTATTAGCCCTCGTGTAAGCTTCACCCTTATCTTCCCTCTCATTTCTAATAAAATCAACCATTATATAAGCTCTACCATCATGATTAGCCTCTATATGAGCTCCACCTTCATCTTCAACACCATATTCTTTCTCAGCTACACCTTCATCTCCAACAGCATCCTCTATCTCAGCTACACCTTCATCTCGAACATCATCTTCTTCCTCGGTTACATCCTCAATTCTAACATCATCTTCTTCCTCGGTTACATCCTCAATTCTAACATCATCTTTACTCTCAATTTCACCATCAACTCCAATATCAAGTTTTTCCTTCTTCCCACCATCAACACTATTATCACTATCATTAGTACCACCACCAGTAGGATCAGTAGTACTATCATACTGAATATTGAAATTAAAAAGGATGTCATAGGAGCTAATAGTAACAAATATTTCCATCTCTGTGCCATCTATGAATTGTTCTAACATATCTATAAAATCACTTTTACCTTTAATATCAATAAACTTTTGAGCTTCTCCTTTGGTCTTTTTTGATTTATAAGCCACTTGCACATATTCTATTTCTCCCCAGTCCCACATTTTCTTGATATCTTCAAAAAATTCTTTTAAAATATGTATCGCTAAATACTGTGTAGCAAGTTTGCATTCCATACACATTTTTTTCTGCTTAACTCTGTCTTAACTGGTTTAAACACTCCCCCATACATAACTTTCAATCTACAATCTGGTGCCATGTTGCAATTGCAAATCAATAGCTATACTTAAATAACACCAAATATAATGTAACATTTCGATGGATGAAAGAGATATTAAAGATCAAATGGCAAAAAATTAATTCATAGAATATTATAGAAAATTGCAACTTTTCTCAACGCATGCAAAAATTATAGTTTAAGGATAAAATAACAAGAAGGTAATTCATAGAATATTTCAGAAAATACCATGTACACCTAGAAGCAAAATATAATAGCTAGATTCAAAAACCCTAGATGTAAAAAATTACAAAATTAAATGAATCTTAGCTTTTTCTTTACGTAGAAAGCTATAATAACACAATGTAGACCTTAATTCCTCCCAACAGAGCACATTGGAAACAATGCCGAAGATCCTTGGATGCTATGGCAACATCATGAGGGTTATGTCATTCTTGAGACAACGTAAGATGCTCCAAAACCTTAAACAATGGAAACAGTGTCGAAGTTCCTTTGATACTATGGCGACATCATGAGGATTATGCCATTCTTAAGACAACGTAGGATGCTCCAAAACCTTAAATAATGGAAACAGTGCCGCAGTTCCTTTGATTCTATGGTGACATCATGAGGATTATGCCATTCTTAAGACAATGGAGAAGAAGAAAGTACTTTTTTGCAAGGGCAAAAGAGAAATGGGAAAAGGGAATCGACGGTTTTTTCCAATAGGGCGACATCTAGGGCTTGAAGACGACGGTTGCGTAATGGGACCAAGTTGGAAGAGGAAGAGAGGATAACTTAAGGGAATAGTTTAGTAAAGTAGAGGCAAAATAGGTATTTTAATTAGATTTTAACTATGGTAGACATTTAACCCTTGTTTAACCCGAGATAACTAACAAGGGGTAACTGCGGAGGTGTTTTGGAATAATGGTGGAACATACGAGGGGTATATTAGAAAGAAAAAAAATAGGGGTAAATCGGATATTTCCGAAGTTATGAAGGGTATATAGGCAATTATCCCTATCAAATACAAGATAACCTACAACTAAACACATATAAGGCAACCCACAATTGAACAAAACAAGTACCACCATTTTACAATTCCTCTATGTTCATTTCATTCAAGTATATGATCATCAATGGATGGTGTTAGTACGTACTTTCCTATATAGCAGTTCTGGAACTATGTAGAATTGATGGCTGTAGATTCTTCTTTCTGTCCTACTGTTTATGGACCAATATTACTCCAGTTTAAAAATTACATAGAACAGGCGGCCAAACTGGAAAGCATAAGTATGAATAACAACAATATTATATAAAATTGCAACATTAAGACCTATATGAAGAGTTATTGTGAATATAGAAGAAGAAGGAACCGGTTAGAAAGCAAAAATATTATATTGTAATGGTAAATTCAATTTGAAATAAAGAAGTGTAAAAATTAAATATAAATAGAATAGTAATTAATAGAAATCAAATTGATAAATAGGGGTGAAATTCATAGTAATATGATATTTCAAAAGCTTTTATCAGTCAAAAATAAGTAGTAGTCAACAGTAAAGTAAGAAGTTATAAATTATATAAATTTGGATCTATAAGTATTATACTCATGCCCTGTATTATTTTTAACAAAAAACTAAAACAACAATATAGATTAGCAGAGAATCATTAAATAAATATAATAGTAACATAACTCGACAAGTATGAATCATCATATGAATTGAATTGATGGCAACATTAGTCTAATCCTATGCCTTCAAGCCACAAAACATCCGAATTCCACCATGCAACATTGCTAATAGGATCATTACATCAATATCTATATCGGGCCATTTATACCGCAGTAACCGAGTAAATGCAACAATTTAAAACATTTACTATTTAGATCGCTATCAAAAAGGGATAGGTGTTCCTTAAGCCTCATTTATTCTCGAGAAGGGTTTGCATCTCAACACAAAGACATATATTTAAAAAGGAAAAGACAACTTGTGTTAGGTAGAAGGGGATAAACTATTGGGAAAATACAGCACTGAAAAATCTGATTGTGTTATAATCTAACTAGTCTTGTGATGAAAATAAATTAATTAACTTATAGTTAAGCGCTAAAATCCAAAATAATGGAAGAAGAAGAATCAAACGATTTGATCCAGAAGCGTGGGAGACACTGCCCTAAGGCGTATTCCCGTCCTTCTTGCGGTAGTAACCGGAAACACCATCCAAAGGTACAATCGAAATTCCTCCTCATACGAGTACGAATAGGGAAGAGGTTGTTGGAGACTTTTTCAACACCCGGTGATGTAAATATCAAACAAGTAGGAAAAAAATTATGAAAATATCTCGAAACAAAATTTCTTTCTCACTTTTCTTCGTGCATATAGATCATGTGTTACTTGCAATAGTAGACATAAGATACAAATATATATATATAAAGGGAAAGGAGTTGTCACGCCCCGGATGTCTCGTTCCCCGGGCACGCCGACAAATCCGCCGTATACAAAGAAATTTTTCCTGTATACGAAGCGTCAAAAGTACCTGTAGATATGCAATACTACAAACAGTAGCATAGAGCTGCTCAATAAACAAAAGCTAAACCAACTGAGCTTCATATACATAGTTCAGAAACCAAAATACAGCGTTACTCGCACTGGCGAGTTAAGTACTATGTACATAAGCTCGAAGTAAAACAACTACCTGCGGTAGGGTGCCTCTAGCTCTGTCAGTCTCAGTCGGGTAGGGCTCTAGCTCGCGACGCCTTTGCCTCGATCCTGATCCGCGGAAGGCGCAGCAGCCGAAACCTGTGGCTCTGCAAAACAGGGGTAACAGCTGGGCGTGAGAACTACTGTAAAAACAAGTAGTCCTCAGTGGGTACCGCCCAAAACAATATCGGTCCACCCACTAAGTCTACAGAAGGGAGCAAGAATAGTAGTAAATGCAGGAATAAAGTCTACCGCTATCAAACACTACACTATCATGCTCTACACTAACCAACTGTAGGAAATGTCCAACCTGACCCAATCCAATCGGGACTGTAAGCATACCCGTCCCCGGGACTGTGAATACACCCGTCCCTGCCCCGTTGCGACTATCAGGCTCTATCCACACTAACTGGTCCGTGGAGAGCAAGTCCAACTGGCATGAGCGACACCAACGCGAAAGCACAAAGCCTGACTCCGGAGTGGCACTCGTGGGCGCTACCCAACCGAGTATGCAGCGTATCTCTGTCGAGCTCAATCAGGCTCCAACTAGCCAACGTCAAGTGAACAGGGTCAAAACAGGTCTACAAACCAAACCCACGTGCCCTCGGCACAATCTGTGACCAAAACAAGAATCTGGGTCCACCGCTAACCCGAACGGCACCCAACGACCCGAAACAGCCTAAACTCTGCTGAAAAATAAGCTCGGCATCTCAGCACGAGCGTAAATGCCTTCTAAACTACCCCAGGTATCCATCGCAACGATATTGCAACGATACAATCGAATCACGGCTCCTATAGCTAAATCCGGTAGTTTAAGCATATGACGATTCTAATGTGTTTTCTCCTAAGTCAAATCCAGTCCAACATGTACAATTAAGATTTACTAGTCATGTTCTCAATACCGATTATATCCAGGATAGCATCACGAATATCAAGCTACAACATGATTACCGAACTAAAAATCATACATGTCGACGATTACGGTACTTAGGAATAAACCGATGTAAACCCACCTCCAAAAAGCTAATCCCTGGCAGCGAAGGACTTCCACTGGTGTAGAGCGACCTGCTGGATCACCCGGAATCCGCCGAGTCCAAAATCGAGCTAACTCTACGCCCTACACAACACAAGTCACCATTCAGCCCAGAAATTGCAGTAGTGAGGTACAACAGAGATTCGACCAAGCTAACCTTCACCGAATCTAGCAAGTAAGGGCTTCGTGGATTCCTCTCGAAGTCCCGAATCCAACGAACCAAGTCCTGTCGAAATTTGATGCTCCTACACCGAGTACGAGCTGAAATACTAACGATCGACGATAGGAATCAGCAAACAGCACCTAGCTCGAAATGTCAATACTTGAAGCAACGCAACGGAACGCTCACCTCAAAGTCTAATCGGTCAGCGACACGGCGTCGAGAACGGCGAAAACGCACCCTCGCCTAGCTTCCTCACAGCGCCACGATCCCAACCGTATCCCCGAACGGCTTCGCGGCGCGACGTCGGTGTCGAATCCGAGCTCCAACCGAACTCCTCCACGGTCGAACCAAGCTAGAGAGGGAGAGGGGAAGAAGGAGCAGCCAGAAAACTCCCTCTCAAGCTCTCTACGCCTGTATAAAGAAGTAGGTGGAGTGGTGATACAAACGAGGGAGATAATTACATAATTAGCCCTCTACCTAACCCCCTTGTACCGGTACACGGGCTCTTGTACCGGTACAAGAGCCAACCCGAGAGCTGCTAATCCTCTGCGCGATGGTTGTACCAGTACAGCCCCGCTGGTTGTACCGGTACAGCAAGAAGAGAAATCTGCAGTTTTGCAGATTTCTTCGCTAAAAGCTGCCCTCGCGTCGCACGGAGTCCGTTTTACGTCTATTTGACGCCAACGCGACTCGGACTTGTCCCGACACTCTCCAGAGCTGTCGGCAAGCCTCCACAGCTGAACACAAGGGATCTCACATCCTCCCCCTTTATAAAAAGTTTCGTCCGCGAAACTGAAACATACCTCTGCTCAGGCATCAAAACAAGTAGCAGTAAGCTTCCCTCATCACCGTCTCAGGCTCCCAAGTCGCCTCCCGCTCCTCGTGATGGCTCCACTGCACTTTCACATACGGGATGACCCGGTTGCGCAATTCTTTCGTCTCTCGAGCAAGAATCCGCAACGGTCGCTTCTTGTATCTCAGATCCTCGCTAATCTCGAGTGGAGCGAAGTCAATCACGTGAGAGGGGTCGAAAACGTACCTCCTCAGTGCTGAGACGTGGAAAACATCATGGATGCCAGCAAGTCGCGGGGGTAGAGCTAACCTGTATGCAACTGGTCCGATACGCTCCAATACCTCAAAAGGGCCAACAAACCGTGGACTAAACTTTCCACGTACTCCAAATCGGCGTATCCCTCTGGACGGCGAGACTTTGAGAAAAATATGATCTCCAACCTGAAACTCCAAGTCTCGTCTCCTGGTATCGGCGTAGCTCCTCTGTCGGCTCTATGCTGTCAAAAAGTGTCGTCAGACGACTCTCACCTTTTCCTCAGCCTCAAGTAAGATCTCCGGTCCAAGTGTCTTCCTCTCACCCACATCGCTCCAGAATAGAGGGGATCGACATCTGCGTCCATACAACGCCTCAAACGGAGTCATCTGAATGCTTGTTTGATAGCTGTTGTTGTACGCAAACTCAACCAGTCTCACATGTCGATACCACCCTCCTCCAAAATCTAGGACGCATGCCCTCAGCATGTCCTCTAGAGTCTGTATGGTCCGCTCTGACTGATCATCTGTCTGTGGGTGGAACGCCGTGCTAAAATGCAGCGTGTACCCAAGGCTGTCTGCAAACTCCTCCAGAAATGTGATACAAACCTCGGGTCTCTGTCTGATATAATCGACACTGGCATGCCGTGCAGCCTAACGATCTCATCTAAGTATAGCTGCGCGAGTCTCTCTCTGGACCAGGTAGTCTGAACCGGTAGGAAGTGAGCAGACTTGGTCAGTCTGTCCACTATCACCCAAATCGCGTCGTAGCCACCCTGCGCTCTAGGCAATCCAACGACAAAGTCCATAGTGATGTACTCCCACTTCCACTCGGGCACTGGCAGACTCTGAAGCTTGCCAGCAGGCACCTGATGCTCGGCCTTCACCTGTTGGCAAGTTAAACACTGAGCCACAAATCTGCCAATGTCTCTCTTCATTCCAGGCCACCAAAACCGCGCCTTAAGATCCTTGTACATCTTGGTTCCCCCAGGGTGAATCGTATAAGGGGAACAATGAGCCTCTCTCAGAATGTCCGCTCGAATCTCAGGATCCACAGGCACACACAGTCGGTCCCTGTACCGAAGTACTCCCGCACTGTCCAAAGCAAATCCCTCAGCCTGCCCCCTGTCTAGCTGCTGTCTAATCCTCAACAAGTACGGATCTCCACTCTGTTTCTCTCGGATCCTATCCAACAGAGTGGGCTGCAACACTAGAGACGTCAGCCTCGCCGTAGACCCAGGGGGTACTATCTCGAGTCCCAGCCGCTGTAGCTCCTCGAGTAGGGGTCTCTGCTCAGTAATCCTCAAACTCAGGCTCTGCACTGACTTCCTGCTCAACGCATCTGCCACCACATTCGCCCTGCCGGGATGATACTGAATACTAATGTCATAGTCCTTCAGTAACTCCAACCACCGGCGCTGCCTCAGGTTCAGCTCCCTCTGTGTGAACAGATACTTGAGACTTTTATGATCGGTGAAGACCTCGCAGTGCTCGCCGTACAAGTAATGCCGCCAGAGCTTCAAAGCAAAAACCACCGCGGCAAGCTCCAAGTCATGCGTAGGGTAATTCTTCTCATAATCCTTTAACTGCCGTGAAGCATAAGCAATCACCCTACCATGCTGCATCAGCACGCAACCAAGTCCACTGTGCGATGCATCACTGTAGATCACAAATCCATCCCCCATCACCGGAAGGGCAAGGATAGGAGCCGACGTCAACCTCAGTCTCAACTCGTCAAAGCTCCTCTGACAGTCGTCGCTCCAGACAAAACGAATCCCCTTCCGCGTCAAGCGTGTGAGGGGTGTGGAAAGCTTCGCAAAGCCTTCCACAAACCGACGGTAATATCCTGCCAGTCCCAGGAAGCTCCGTACCTCAGTCACCGTCGTCGGTCTAGGCCAATCTCGAATCGCCTCAATCTTCTTCGGGTCCACTGCTACGCCCTCAGCTGAAATCACGTGGCCCAAGAAAGCAACCTCCCGTAGCCAGAACTCGCACTTCTTTAACTTGGCATACAACTTCTTCTCGCGCAGAAGCTGTAGCACAATCCTCAAGTGCTCCTCATGCTCAGCATCACTCCGGGAGTATATCAAGATATCGTCTAAGAAGACTACCACAAATCTATCCAAGAACGGCTTAAACACTCTGTCATCAAATCCATAAATGCGGCAGGGGCATTCGTCAATCCAAAAGGCATCACCGTGAACTCATAATGCCCGTACCGAGTCCGAAAAGCCGTCTTGGGAACATCCTCGGCCCTCACCCTCAGCTGGTGGTAACCTGACTGGAAATCAATCTTTGAGAAGACATAAGATCCCTGCAGCTGATCAAACAAATCATCAATGCGCGGCAAGAGATACTTATTCTTGATGGTCACTTTATTCAACTCCCGGTAATCCACACACAGCCTAAGTGAACCATCCTTCTTCTTCACGAACAACACAGTCGCTCCCCAAGGCGACACACTGGGTCTCACAAACCCTCTATCCATCAAATCCTGAAGCTGTACCTTTAGCTCTCTCAGCTCTACCGGCGCCATCCGATAAGGTACCTTTGAGATTGGTGCAGTTCCAGGAACTACATCAATCACAAACTCAATCTCCCTCTCCGGCGGCAACGTCGTCAACTCAGGGGGAAACACATCCGGAAACTCGCGGACGACAGGAGTATCCTCGAGTCCTGGCGCCGCCGTAGGTACCTCCACAACTGTCGCTAAGAAAGCAATACACCCGCTACTCAGCATCTGTCGAGCCCTCGCCGAAGATATTCAGGTGGCAAACAGCGTGCTCCTGCAGCCTCAAAAAGTAAACTCCTCCTGGCCTGACTCGCGGAACGTCACAGTCCTCGCTCCACAATCAATCGTAGCATAGTACCGCGCCAGCCAATCCATACCGAGCACAACGTCGAAATCCTATAGCTGCCCTAGCACCAACAGGTCTGCGGGCATAACCCACGAATCCAACTGCACCGGATACGACCAACAATACTCTGCAACCTGTAAAACATGGTCCGGGATCTGCACCTCTCATGCCTGTGACAATGCCCCTAACTCTAGACCATGCAACAATGCAAATGCTCGGCTAACAAAAGAATGCGAGGCTCCAGTATCAAAAAGAGTACGTGTACGAATGCCGAAAATCAAAGTGATACCTGTCACCACTCGGTCGGCTGCCGTAGAGTCCTCCACCTGTGCTGCATAGACTCTGCCACTCGGAGCCTGCTGTCGCCGCTCACCTTGTCGCGGCATGGACGACCTATCCTCCTGGCGGTAACTCGGTGCTGCTCTCTAAGTCTGCTGAGGTGCTGGTGGAGCCGAAGCTGATGATGGTGCTGGAGATGCTGCTCGGGGACAAGCTGCCCTCATGTGTCCCGGCTGACCACACCCATAGCACCGGCCCTCCCTCTGCTCACACTGTCTGGGCCAGTGTGGTCCTCCGCAGATCACACACTGCGGCGTCCTCTCTGGCTGTCCCCTATGACGGGAGTCCCTGGATCGCTGACGCCCCGAGAACCCACGACCCTGAGAACGCGATCGTGGAGGCCTCGGCGGACGTCTGCTACTCGACTGACCTCCGTCGTCTGGAGCTGGGCGCTTCCTGTCCTGACTCTGTCCCGGCCCCTTAGCTCTCTCCCGCAACGACACCTCTCCTCTCTCCTCCCATAATGCCTGCTCAATGGACGCATCCGAAGTCCTCGACCTCTGCGCCCTAACGAACCTGAATAGGTAGGGTCTCAAACCCTGCTCGAACAAATAGACCCTATGTGCCTCATCTCTGGCCACAAACGGAACACAATTCAGGAGTCTAGTAAACTCCCGAGCATACTCCTGAACTGTCCGCTCACCCTGCTGGATCCTCTTCAAATCCTCCTCGATCTTTTGTTTCATGCTGTTAGGAAAATACATCCCATACAGCATTCCACAGAACTCATCCCACCTCAACTGCGTCGCCACCAGTCCCTGGTCTCGCTCGCTCTCCGCCACCAATCATGTGCATCACCTGACAGACAGTGTACTCCCAAAGGTACCTGCTCCCACTCTGGAACGAACAGATCCTCGAATAACTTCTCCATCGCACTGACCCATCCCTCAACAATCCAGGCCTCAGTGCCTCTGCCATCGAAGATCGGTGGGTCAAATCGACGAAAACGAGCTAATCTCTCTGTCCACCGCTCCTGCTCGGTCTCTGTCAATGGTACAGGTCCCCTGGCAGGCACAACTGGCGCTGTAGGAATCTCCAATGGTGGGGGCATAGCTGCGGCTGGAGCTGACGCTGGAGTAGTCGGTAGTGGAACAGTCTGCTCTGGTACACTCGGTGCTGAACTCGGTGACTGAGCTATCCTCTCACACAACCTCTGCAACAACTCCCCCTGCTGCCTCGTCACCTCAGTCAGGGCAGCCAGCTGTGCACTCAGATCAGGGGATGCGCTAGCCTCCGGTCGCGCACTCGGCTCCACAACAGGGGGTGCACTCGCCTCCGGTCTGTCACCCTGCTCCATCTGCTAAGGTCTCTCGTAAGGTCCAGCACGATCCCGCGCCAACTGGGCACGCTCCCGCAGCGACGGTCGATCTCGGCGACGATACATAGCTGCAGGGAACAAATCGGGGTCAGATACAATGCAACACTCTCGACCCAATCAACAAAAGTCTGAAAGGCGGTCCCTGTTTTCCTCCAAAATTATGTCGTCTGCAGCCAACATAATTTCTCAGGCCAAAACAGAAACTCCTTCAGTCACTCACTCCACTCCAGGAGGAGTTAGAATAAATAATCATTGACTTTCGCAATAAATTACGCCTCTCGCGTCTTGCTTTCCTAAGGTTTGCCAAACTTAGGTTTCCTAAGTTCCAACGACCTATAGCAAAGCTCTGATACCAACTTAATCTGTCACGCCCCGGATGTCTCGTTCCCCGGGCACGCCGACAAATCCGCCGTATACAAAGAAATTTTTCCTGTATACGAAGCGTCAAAAGTACCTGTAGATATGCAATACTACAAACAGTAGCATAGAGCTGCTCAATAAACAAAAACTAAACCAACTGAGCTTCATATACATAGTTCAGAAACCAAAATACAGCGTTACTCGCACTGGCGAGTTAAGTACTATGTACATAAGCTCGAAGTAAAACAACTACCTGCGGTAGGGTGCCTCTAGCTCTGTCAGTCCGGTAGGGCTCTAGCTTGCGACGCCCTTGCCTCGATCCTGATCCGCGGAAGGCGCAGCAGCCGAACTATGGCTCTGCAAAACGCGGGGTAACAGTGGGTGAGAACTACTTGTAAAAACTAGTGCCTCGAGTGGCCGGGGTACACCAAAAAACATCGGTCCACCCACTAAGTCTACAGAAGGAGCAAAGAATAGTCAAAAGCAGAGAAAATAAACGCAGACCGTACAAATCACTACACGTATCATGCTCTACACTAACCAATGTTATGGAAATGTCAAATCTGATCCCACAATCCGGGACCTGTAGGACGATACCGGTCCCTGGGACTGTTGAACACCCGTCCTGCCCGTTGCAATATCAGTCTATCACACAACTGGCGTCCCTGGAGAGCACAGTCCACCGCAATAAGCGACACCAACCGATAAGCACAAAGGCCTGACTCCGGAGTGCACTCGTGGGGGCTACCAAGCCGAGTATGCGGCGTATCTCTGTCGAGCTCAATCAGCTCAACTAGCAAGTCAATCGTGAACAGGCGGTTCAAACAGGTCTACAAACCAAACCCAGTGCCCTCGGCACAATCTGTGACCAAAAACGAAGGAATTCTGGTTCCACCGCTAACGCCGAACGGCACCCAACGATCCCGAACACGCCCTAAATATGCTGAAAATAGCTTCAGCATTCAGGCTGACGAGCGTAAATGCCTTGAAAAATACCCAGGTATCCATCGCCCAACGAAGACTGCAACGATACAATCGAATCACGGGCTCTAGAGCTAAAATCTGGTAGTTTAGTAGTTTTAACATATGACGTTCACAAGGTGTGTTTCTTCTAAGTGCCAAATGCCAGTCCAACATGTACAATTAAGATTTGACTAGTCATGTTTCAATACGAGTTATATCCAGGATAGCATCACGAATATTCAAGCTACAACATGATACCGAACTAAATCCATACATGTCGCGACGATTACAACGGTATTAGGAATAAACGTGAAACCCACCCCAAAAGTAATCCGTGGCAGCGATAGGACTCCCCTGGTTGTACGAGCAAGCTGCTGGATCACCACGGAATCCGCGAGATGTACCAAATCGAGCTAACTCGTACGCACCTACACAACACAAGCTCACCATTCAGCTAGAAATTGCAAGTATGAGGTACAATAGAGATTCACCAGCTAACCTTCACCGAATCCAGCAAGTAAGGGGCTTCATGGATTCCTCTCGAAGTCCATAATCATACGACAAGTCCGTAGAAATCCGATGCTCTACGACGAGTACGAGCTGAAATACTAACGATCGACGATAGGAATCAGCAAACAGCACCTAGCTCGAAATGTCAATACTTGAAGCAACGCAACGGAACGCTCACCTCAAAGTCTAATCGGTCAGCGACACGGCGTCGAGAACGGCGAAAACGCACCCTCGCCTAGCTTCCTCGCAGCGCCACGATCCCAACCGTATCCCCGAACGGCTTCGCGGCGCGACGTCGGTGTCGAATCCGAGCTCCAACCGAACTCCTCCACGGTCGAACCAAGCTAGAGAGGGAGAGGGGAAGAAGGAGCAGCCAGAAAACTCCCTCTCAAGCTCTCTACGCCTGTATAAAGAAGTAGGTGGAGTGGTGATACAAACGAGGGAGATAATTACATAATTAGCCCTCTACCTAACCCCCTTGTACCGGTACACGGGCTCTTGTACCGGTACAAGAGCCAACCCGAGAGCTGCTAATCCTCTGCGCGATGGTTGTACCAGTACAGCCCCGCTGGTTGTACCGGTACAGCAAGAAGAGAAATCTGCAGTTTTGCAGATTTCTTCGCTAAAAGCTGCCCTCGCGTCGCACGGAGTCTGTTTTACGTCTATTTGACGCCAACGCGACTCGGACTTGTCCCGACACTCTCCAGAGCTGTCGGCAAGCCTCCACAGCTGAACACAAGAGATCTCACAGGAGTATAACCTTGGGAATCCCAACGTTCACATTCCCGTACCCACTCCTCTTACTTAGCCTCTGTAATTAGTGCATGGTGAAATGTCCACATGAAAGCACGAGGCCTTCACCACGGAACGTGAAGATGTGCAACGTCTACGTACGCTCACGGAGGTTCGTTCTAAAAGGATGTTAATAATATAATAATATTAATAAAAAATAAAATAAATTAATATGTTAAAATAATAATAATAAAATAGAGGATTTTGAATTTTCCTCCAACATAAATAATAATAATGAAGACACTTGACAACTCAATGCAAATACAAGATTTGAGATAATAACTTACAACTAAAGATATTGCCTCAATTAATGTACGATTTGTACAGGAAACCAAGGTTTAGTCATCCATTGGTGAGAACGAGAGATAGATTCAGTTCAAACCACTCCAATTAATAGAGGTTTTGAAGAAGAGAAGAAGATAAGGACTCTCGAGGTAGGTGAAAGATCGAGTAAATATGGAGGCGACTTGACAACTCGAAACAATAGCAACTAACAAGGATATAACTTGCTACTTTGCAGTCGGGGGAGATCGTATCAGTTTATGGATGATCTGCATAGGGAGCATTTGATTAGAGATGGAGGTAGCCTGAGTTCAGGCTACTCCAATAAATAGTGGTTATAAGAAGGAGAATAAGGGTTGGTAAAATATGTGAGAACTGAGATTTTACAATGTAGCTAAACTCCTTGTTGATGATGTTTTTGTGTGTAATTTAATTACAAAAGCACTCATCAAGTTTCAGCCGATAAGGAGTTAGAATGGAGAAGTTACGCGATCATTACTAATCACTTAAAGTGAATAGTAACTTCGGTTTTCCGGAGAGGCCAATCAGTGGAGATGGCTTCTGGTGCGTATCAGACTCCGTTCATAGCAGTCCAATAGCTCGTTTTGAATGGTTCGGCTATTCTAGAACCAATGGCACTGACGGATTTTAGTTTTGTTGCACAGTTTTCGAGAAAAAGGGAGTTTATGGGTTTTACACATATATTTAAGTGTGGTTTTGGAAGGTTGGAGAGTGGATGGGTTTAGTCGCAAAGTGGCGACCAAATCAAATGAGACGAAATGCTAGATTCAATGCCCCGGTCGTGCTGAACGCGCTGGCGTAATATGATCGAAAATCTGACGAACGGATCTTCGGGAATCGCAAAATGTTCGCGAAGGGGTCGAAATTGGCAAAACGAAAAATTTGAGAAAAACCCAATATTTTATGTACCGTTTTGCGCGATTTTGAACGTCGAGGTACGTACGCGCATATTACACACACGGGCAGGTATTGGGTTGAAATTTTATAGTTTCGGAGGACTAAACTGCAATTAAACCACTATATATATATAGTAGCTATAGGGTTCCCATGTGAAACCCTAACCCTAATCCGCCCCAGCTAACCCTAGCCACCTTAGTCGACTTCAACTCCTCCCTGCTCTCCCCGTGCGCGCTTTTCGGCCGCCGGCAAGCAACCACGACCACCAAAAAACCAGAAACACCTCCCTCTCAACTCCTCTCCCTCCACATTGTCTCCACCAACTCAGCAGACACCCTCTGGGAACCTCCACTGGCATCAAATCCTGGTTCCCTCGGCCGAGACCCATCTCCGGCGTCACCTCGCCGTCCCCGCGCGCCGCCGGAGCCGCCTGTGCGAGCCACGACCAGCCTGGGTAAGCTCAGGCCGAGCTGACTTTAGCTCGGGGCCCGCTTGTTGAAGCCGCCTCAGCTCGGCCGCCCCGACTCCCTCCAGCCTTCGGCGACCTCCCGAGCGCATCCCCGCCATCCTCGCGCGCCACCGGCCCTCGCTCGTACTCTTTGCGGCCGCCCAGATCTTGTGCCGGCCGAACCTGAGCCCGCACTGTCGCCGTGTGCCGCCGCCGCCCACCGTCGGGCGCACCACCTGTCCCTCGGCCTCCGGCGACAGATCTTCGTCGCCCGGTGCTCCTCCGGCCACCGCCCGGCTGCCGCAGACTCCCTGAACCCGAGCTGAGTGGTACGGGTTGATCTCTCCCGCCGTGCTACTGGCTGCCGCCCCCCGCTGACCAGCACCTGCCCCGGACCTCACCGACCGGCCGCACCCGTCCCCGGCCGGAGCGCCCGCCGTCCGGCCGCCGACAACCAACCCTTGCTCCCACTGCTCCAGTAAGGCTGTTTTTAGTTTTCTGCACGCCGTTTTGGAGTTCTAATCGCCTTTCCAGCGATCCGAAGGCAACCTGGTAGCTTTGGAAATAAGCACGATGATCTTTGTTTCATGCTGAACATCGTGCTCACCTCCGTTAGGGTCAAAGACGCCCTTGGTTTGCGGGATAGATGCGACTTAGGCGCTGTGCGCACTGTTTCACTGATGTTCGCATCGCTCGCACAGTCACCACAGTGGCCGACAGTGCTCCGAAGGGTGAGCATAGCCTCCAGCACGCCGAGACTTATCAGCAGGTGTCTCGGCTTGGCAGAAAGGTTATCGGTTTGCGTTGTCAGACCATAAAAGCCCGAAAATCACATAAAATAATGTGATTTTATGTATTTGGGAGGGCTTTTATGCAAATATGTTTATTGTAGTCACTATTGGCAGCATGTGCGGGCAAAGGGTGACCTCTGGACTAGTTGTCCAAGGCCCCAAGCCTTTTCGGAAATCAAATATTAATTTCCGGTGCGTTGTTCGGCGAAATCCGCCGGTAGAACGCATTTTCGGTTCGGAATTCTTCCGACAGTGCCTCGTGAGAATTGGTTATGTCGCTGAGCCTTGTTGGCTGGTCACCGCGTCGTTCGGAGGTTTGGAAACGACGGGTGAGCGACGGTGGGTTTCGGTGTCAAAATTGACACTTCTGAGAACCCGGATCGGAACGATTATCCGATGATAATCGTTTCGATGTAAAGCGAGGTGTTTGCTGCCAAGTCCCATGGATAATGGTGTTTAGTGGCAGCAGGTTACTCGTAGTCCGAGTCGATGTGTTCCGGGACAGTTCGTGAGTCCTGGCGGAGTCTCGGTGCAGTTTTCGGGACCTCCGGTGTGTTCGACAATTGGTTTTGGGAAACCGATTCCTGTAGGGTTATTTGTGGGGAGTGTGAGTTAGTGATATATGTTAGGGGGTTGGATTCTAACCCGGTGGACCCTTCGTAGGTCCGGTTGTTCCGTCTACACACTCGAGAGACCGGTATCATATTTGTTCAGGTGGGTACCTCGATCCGAAGTCGGTACAGTGGTGCACGTTTGGTGATATCCTCTTACCCTTGTTCTCCTGTTGTTATTATTGCATATTATATATTGAGCCTTGCACCTACGTTGTTCCATTATACTCTACTCGTTGTTTGCATGCTTAGTATCCCGAGTAGGAGTAGAGTAGTTTTATTTACATATGCTATCTGTTGATCCGTATCTATAGACCTGATTGGTCGGTTCTCGTATTTCACATCCGTGACCTTGTTGGTCGGCTTATTCGGTTGGACTATTTGATGACTTATACGGTCGGTGTGCCCTGAGGGGGAGGGATTGTCGGCTGGTTGCCGACGATTGGCCATTGAGCATATTAGCATTGATCGCCCGATACTCGTATGCATTTCACGAACACCAGCGATCTGATCCACGGCAAGAGGGTGTTCTTTTCCGAAATAGTGGTTGGAGGTGCCAACCCGTGAGCCCATAGGCTACCTTGGGTTATTTGCAGGTAGAGTGACAGCTTGAGGTCTGCGGTGTGGACCAACAGAGCACAGTTTGAGGTCTGTGGTGCGGACCAATAGGGCACTAGCTTGAGGTATGCGGTGCGGACCAATAGAGAACAGGATTCAGATTGGGTATATTTTGGATTGGTCGTTCATTGATGCATTCATACAGTAGCGGTAGTTGTGCATTTATATATTCTGTTCATTTATTTTGTTGCTACTGTATTTCACTTACCCATATTGTTGTTTATCCTCCTTGATGGTGAGTACCCCTCGCCCTCGTCGGCTTGGGATACCCACTGAGAGGGGAGACATGTTTACATATTTTCATCCCCCACCCCCATTACAGGTGACGTCGCTGGTCCTAGTGGGACGGTTCGTGGGGAGCGCTCGTAGTAGTTCATTAGAGCTTTCCGTCCTGTCATTTGATTTATTTTCTCAAACTCCAGTCTCTTCGATAATTGAATTAGACAATTTATATGGTTCAGCCTTTTATTACAATTGAATTTGGAATTCCATACATGTAATAAAGGATTTATGAGCTTTCGTGAAATGGAAATGGTTTTCTACCCCTCGTAGTAACAAGTTTTTAAAAGAAAAAATGTTTTCGTGTGGGAAACAGTTTTTAAAATATTTTCTCGTGGTTTTTGTGATTTAGTATTTCAAAACCAGTTTCCGGGTAGGAAATATTTTAAACTAATAGACATGGATTTATGATTAAGACCCTGAATGTGAAAATGTTGGTGAATGGTGTATGAATGTATGATTGTTTATATATTCAGTTGTGGTGATTGTGTTTTATTATGTACCTTGTACGTGTGTGACGCCGTGCAAATACAGGGGAGACTCGGTCCGCGTGAACAGTGAACTCCCTATATTTGTGGCGGATCTAGCATACCTTGGTGGTCAGGTTTTCAAAAAAAAAAAAAAAATTGGACACTTCTGTTGTGTTTTTAAACTAAGAAGAGTCCCCGGGGCGTGACAAAATATAGAATAAATATGATAGAGAAAAAAAGCGGTGGAGTGGGAAAAAAAAAAGGGCTAAGAATGAGGGGGAGGATTAGGTGTGAGGATGGAGTGAAGAAAGTTTTCAGGAGGAAGAATAAGCCTTCTGAGGAAAAAGACGAAGAGGAAGAGGAAGAGGAAAAGGTAGGTGAGATGGAGAAACAAAAAAATAACGCGACAGAGTTATCCAGGCATGTGATATAAAAAATCTTTTTTTTGCTCTGCCCCTGAAATACCCTAGGGATAAACCCTATTCGAGGCATAGGCGAGAATAAAGTTAACGAGTTATTCCAAGATAAATTGGAATAACCCGCTTTGGCTGAAATAGAATATTCTTGTTAAATATCATCATGTTTGGCAGAATAACGAGAATAGAAAATTTTATTCCTCTATTATTTTATTTCCAAACACAACCTAAGGGTTTGGAGATTTTCAAAAGATATTTGAAGATCAATAAGAGCATTTTGGTTCATTCAGGAGTATATTAGATATTTTTGTAGTTTTAAATGGTATATTAGATATTAGATATTATCCCATTAAGTAATATGTAAACAATCTATAATATATAGTAAAAGATCTTTCATCAATTATATTATATAACAGCAAAAAACTAATGAGTGAGCTAAATTGTAAATATATTTATACTTATTTGTATGTATACCCATAACCAAAAATAACATTCATACAGTCTCGAGTTCAACATAGCACAATTTAGCTTTTGCTATATGAATACATTTCTAGAGAATCTGCTGTAACGACCCAGCCCACTAGCAATAATAATTCGTTGGGCCCAACCACAGCCCAAAATGCTTAAGCCCAGTTATTATTACTAGTGTCTAAGTCTCTTATAAACCCAATAACAACCCCATTCCTATCCGATGTGGGATTATTGGGGTCTCACAAACTCCCCCCATTAAGGCCCTGACGTCCTCGTCAGTCCAATCACACACATAGCCCAAGATCACCAGGCGATGTGAGACTCGTCTCGCTAGCCCGTCATCCAGACCCTGGCTCAGCCGAGACTCGCCACACATGTCCAGCTGGTGAACCGGCTCTNTCGATAATCACGTCTTTAAGCCAGGTATATTACATTAGACTCGGAACGTAATACAAAAGAGTATAAAAAACAAAGGGGAAAGACCGAAAACAGAGTTAAACAACAAAGGGATTTAAATTGTTAGGTTTCAAAAACGACCGGTAATTATTAGACGCATCGAGGCGTTCAGTAAAAATGATCGAAAGGAATGAGAAATGTTAACGGAAGACCCAAAAGTATAACAATCACGTCCGTACCCGCACTAGCTGCATAGTAAATTCTTGGACGACGAGCTTTAATGCGTCTGCGACAGGTATGGACACGGCTTCATACCGGAATGACACCTAAGTAGTCCCGTCGAATGACGAATGCAGTTACAAACGCTGACAGATCGGATTAGGAAAAACGAAAACAGCCCTAGCCCGAAGATACACAAGAGAAAAGAAAACGAACCAGTAGTCTAGAGTACGAAAAACACGAAAGATGGAGAAAACCGGATCTTATACATCATCAAAAATGAAGCAAGACAAAAATTAAACCAACAGTACCACAAGGGGAGAGAAGCCAAGTCACTATAGTCCAGATGACAAGAGGTACTGATGAGAAGGGAACCAAAACAAAAGGGATGTAAAAAATACACTAAAGGATACAAATGATAACAAGGTGACAATATATACAAATGAAACCTATCGTGAACCAGAAACTACGGATTGTTCGAAATATAGAACCGTACGTTATATCATCCTCAACATCCTAACGTACACAAATTAATGAATGTTTAACCAACCTTCAACGGAATGTTCACAAATGTAACATTGAACTTACACGGGTATATCTGTCTTGAGGAAGGTAATAAAGAACGAAACATGTAAAGAATGTGTAATCAACGTTCATCAGAATGTTCACAAATGTAACATATATCAAGGTAACATTGAACCCAACGGTTATTCGAATGTTCATAAACGAAATATGGAACTTATACAGGGTTTTTTACCAACGGCCATTCGAATGTTCATAAAAGTCACATAGAACTAATACAAGGTTTTTTTTTTCCGGGAGAGCTACACGAAGGAATGAAAGACGTGATTAACGAACCCATAGATATATCGACAAAAAAAAAGAATGTTTCCCTGACTCTTAGATATTAGTTCGAGAGTCTTTATAGATGGAACGTTAACCGAGATCTTAAATCGTTATGTGAAGTTCAGAAACCTCGATAGATGGAACGTTAACTGAGTGTGTAAGAGCTGATTCAGGTCTCGATCCTCTACAACTTTATCCGGATGACAAAAAACAAACAGAAGAAACAACATAAAAAATACTAATTTAACAAGTGACGAATGTCATTTGAACCCGGGGTAACTAAAACTTAGGATCGAAGTGAGTATAAAGAATTACATGGAGTGTATTCTGGTCCTTACCTACGAAAAGTGATCTTTATTTAAAACCTAATCGACTTTATTGAATCGGAATCCATAAAGACTCCGTGAAAACAACGACTTGACTAGTTCAGTATCTGACTAGTAGTAAAGTTCCGTAAAGTCAAACACCATACGAGTCTTACCTACAAGGCATAAAAGCAAAACCGAATTAGTTTTCTTTTAAAACTAATACGAAGAGACTTCTTCTTCCGTTTACCAATACCACAACGAATTCGAGTAAACCCTTATTAATCTTGTTTACAAATAAATAGGTAATTAGAAATGTCTTGTACATACAGATACAAATCGTTGACGTATAACTTCTAAACTTAGGGATGAATTGACTCCTTCATGAGATAAAAAACAACTTTGAAACCCCGAAAGTAATGGACGGTCATTGGAATGTTTATCAACATAATGAAAAGAAAACTTGACGCCAACAACGTAAAACCCCTACTTTTTTTTCTTTATAAGGCCAAGCTATGTAACGAAACAATCTAGACGTGTGAGAAGAAACCCAACCTATGTATAGAAATAACCTAGATGTGTAAGAAGAAACAGCAACGTAACAACATCTTAACGGCACCACAAAGAAAATAGTACAAAAATGAAAGAAGCGACAATAAACACTCCGGCCCTTCAAGAAGCTCTAGAGGCGAAGAAACGACAACGAAAGCGACCTAAAAGAGATGATAAGCGAAGTGATAGGTTAATCTGAGATACATAATACCAAAACAAAACAAAAACCCAGACTTGATTAGAAATCATCGTGTCTATATTAGAAATCATCGTGTTTATAAACATGATAAACAAATTATAAAAAATAACACACAAATAACATTTAAAAAGACGGGCGGCGCTTCGCGCCCATGAATTGATCATAAGTAATAATCACATTCTGTTGTTCTAGTATTAATCATCAAGTTTGAGAACTAGCATGAAACCAACGAAAGTAAGTTAGGTTGTTTAATTTGAGTTTAAAAGTGTTATTCACAACCGTCTACACTGTGGGGTTATCAGGGTGTAGCCTACCCTTTCTCCAACAGTAACCCAAATATTATCTGAATCTGTGATCATTATTATTGACCCGAATTCGTAAAACCTGGCCAACAACCCGGGTTGCTCAATAACAACCATCACCCGACCCAGCAATGTAATTTTTAAAAGCGCCACAAAAATTGGATTTCCCTGGGGCCCCGCACTGTCTAATTTCACCATAGTCTCGGCCAAGTGGTCGACCTGTACACACCGCTCAGAGCCGACTCGGTCCCAGACCTACTGGCCGATCGCTCTGCTCAGAGTGTAGCGGACCATTAGAACCCGACACACACACTAACCTGACTGCTCCTGCAGTCCCGGAATTGCCCCCCTCAGACACTGTGGGTTTATCATGGTGTAGCCTACCCTTTCTCCAACAGTAACCCAAATATTATCTGAATCTGTGATCATTATTATTAACCCGAATTCGTAAAACCCGGCCAACAACCCGGGTTGCTCAATAACAACCATCACCCGACCCAGCAATGTAATTTTTAAAAGCGCCACAAAAATTGGATTTCCCTGGGGCCCCGCACTGTCTAATTTCACCATAGTCTCGGCCAAGTGGTCGACCTGTACACACCGCTCAGAGCCGACTCGGTCCCAGACCTACTGGCCGATCGCTCTGCTCAGAGTGTAGCGGACCATTAGAACCCGACACACACACTAACCTGACTGCTCCTGCAGTCCCGGAATTGCCCCCCTCAGACACTGTGGGTTTATCATGGTGTAGCCTACCCTTTCTCCAACAGTAACCCAAATATTATCTGAATCTGTGATCATTATTATTAACCCGAATTCGTAAAACCCGGCCAACAACCCGGGTTGCTCAATAACAACCATCACCCGACCCAGCAATGTAATTTTTAAAAGCGCCACAAAAATTGGATTTCCCTGGGGCCCCGCACTGTCTAATTTCACCATAGTCTCGGCCAAGTGGTCGACCTGTACACACCGCTCAGAGCCGACTCGGTCCCAGACCTACTGGCCGATCGCTCTGCTCAGAGTGTAGCGGACCATTAGAACCCGACACACACACTAACCTGACTGCTCCTGCAGTCCCGGAATTGCCCCCCTCAGACACTGTGGGTTTATCATGGTGTAGCCTACCCTTTCTCCAACAGTAACCCAAATATTATCTGAATCTGTGATCATTATTATTAACCCGAATTCGTAAAACCCGGCCAACAACCCGGGTTGCTCAATAACAACCATCACCCGACCCAGCAATGTAATTTTTAAAAGCGCCACAAAAATTGGATTTCCCTGGGGCCCCGCACTGTCTAATTTCACCATAGTCTCGGCCAAGTGGTCGACCTGTACACACCGCTCAGAGCCGACTCGGTCCCAGACCTACTGGCCGATCGCTCTGCTCAGAGTGTAGCGGACCAGCAGGTTGCAGCGATCACCCTGAGGCTATTCGACTGCCATGCCATTGCGGATAAAGGTAAGATAGATTTCGAGTATTGCCGATATCATCATTGCCTTGCTCGCAGGCTGCAACGATTGCTCCGAAGCCATTCGACTGCCGTGCCATTGCGGATGGACAAAAGAAAAGCGAGAAGGAGGCGAAGCAGGAATCGCGTGCAAAACCGCGACCAAACATCGAAGCACCCAAGTATCAGCAAACCCAGGTATGCACATAGACAGAGAACATCAAAATAGGAAGCAAGCAAGGAAACCTCCAGAGAACCCGACCTCCTTTCTTGCGTCAGCACCACTCTCAAGAAAAGATTGCAAGGTAGGAAACCAAATTTTGCTGGGCATCAAAACTTACCGGCCAACAGTCTATATATATACATACCAGCATTGGAACAAACCAAAAGAGAAGCGAAGAGAGCAAGGGGAGGGCGCCGGCTAACAGCGGCGCACCATCTTGAGATGACAGCAGGACGACGCGACAATGAAGGTACAGTGGAGATCAGGATGATCCCCAGCCCGAAGAGAGCGAACGATCTCCGGAGAAGGGGCGGATCCGGCGGGGCATTTAATGCCCAGATCTATAATATACACACATGTACGGCGAAGGGAGGAAACCATCTCCGGTGGAGCGACGGGTTGATGGGGGGCATTTAATGCACCGACAGCAGTTGCGCGGCGCCATTAAATGCCCTGATTTGGGTAGATACAGGCGTACGGTCGAGGGAGAGAGGGATTTCCAGGGAAGCAGCTGATCTGCGGAGAGGTGCCGAAAACACGGAGAGGAAAGGTAAGGAAGAAGTACAGTGCCAGCGGAGTTGCGCGGCGCCATTAAATGCGCCGTTTTGGGTAGATACAGGCGAACGGTCTAGGGAGAGAGCGATTTCCGGGGAAGCGGCGGATCCGCGGAGAGGGTAACGCTAGGCGAACATAGGGTTCGCGAGAAAGGGAGAGGGAGAAGTTGCTGCGCAAGGGACCCACATGCCGAAAACGCGAAGGAGAGGTAAGGAAGAAGTACAGTGCCAGCGGAAAGACGCGGAGATGAGAGGTAAGGAAGAAGTACAGTGCCAGCGAAGATGTACGAAGCCACACAGAGGGCGAGAGGGGGAACCGAAAATGCGGACAAAAAGGACCGAAAACAGGGAGAGGAAAAGGCGGAGAGAGTGGAACCTAAAAGGCAAACATGAGGGACCCACCCAAACCGAAAACGCGGATGCACTGTGGAGCAAGTTTTCGGTTTGCCCTTTAATGTATTGGTATTGATTGTGATTATAATATAGTTTGTTTTATTCTTTTTTCATAATTTTTTTGGAACTATTTTATTCTTAGATTTTGTTTAGTGATTATGGGGAGATTGTGTTGCGCAAAGAAGTATAATAGAAAAATACCCTATTTGTTTCGTATGCAATATTATATTCCACATATCGCAATAAGTTGGTTACATAATATTTCCTACGGTCTGAACAGAAAATACAAAAGTATATCCTTATATGCTTTCGCACTGACTCAAATTTACCTATTGGTCACACCAATTCAATTTTATTAATTGGTATTAGATGAACCTCAATACCAAAATGGCCTTTAAAATATTACAGGAAAACACCAAATATATAAACAAATAAAATAATCCTAAATTGATAATTTTTATTGTTAACTATTGCTTTAAATGCTTTTAAAATTTTAGTAAGAATGTATGAACACCTCCTCAACTAGGCCATTTTGACATAACCTTACCTAATTTTGATTTAATCAAAACCCGCCCTATTTTTTTTCTTATTTGAGTTATTATACATAATTACACAAAATTCTTCTTAAATTTAGTTAAATTAAAACTTTTTACGTTAACATTTGAGGCATCAACTTTCAATATGATTCTATTTTAGTCCTTCAACTTTAAACAGTATTTTATTTTAGTCATTATCGAAGAGTAAAAATTATTGCTTACACATAGCTCATTTGAATATTTATGGACTACAAATTCTTTGATTTTTTATCCTATTTCATATTTTTAATTTAATGACTCGTTTTTTATTGGTCAATTTGCATAAAAAATTCACTAGTTTTTGGTTTTTGCAAAATCGGGCCACCTTTTTCGTTTTTGCAGATTCGGTCCGCTTTTTAACAAACTAACCAAAATACCCTTATTACTTTTTCTCTCTCCTCTTTCTCTCTCCTCTTCTTTTCTCTTGTTCATTTTTTTTTTCTCTCGCCGAAGAAAGCAACGGAGGTATAGGCGGAGGCGGAACGACCCGCCTCGCCTCTCACCCTCATGCTCCCGCCCTCGCCCTTGTCTTCGCCCGCGCACCCCCCACTTTCCTCGCCTCTAACCCCACCGAGGCCGCGCCGCGACTCCTTTTTTTTTTTTCCCTCTCCGACTCTCCTCCACCGGCTCCAACAACGACGCCTCTCTCGCCCTTCCTCGCCCTTCTTGTCCTCTCCCTCTCCCTCCTCCTCTGCCACCTCCGACGATGACGTATCTTCGCCGACGCCGACACCGTGAAGGTCGTTGCGGCGCTGCAGCCTCGGAGCGGGGATCCTTAGCCGCGTCGTCGCCGACGCCGTGGCCATTGGCAGAGAGGGGTGACAAAAAAAATTATAAAAGAACCAAGAAAAAAAAACAAAGAAAAAAAATTATAGAAAAAGAAAGATGAAGATGAAATTGCACCGTTAAAAAAAAATTATACTGTTTTAAAAAAATGTTGCACTATTTTGGACATAAGTTATACTACTTAAGATGTAAACTGCAGATTTAAAATGAAAATTATACTATTTAAACAAAAATTGTACTCTTTGAGAGATATTTACACTATTTCTCCTCTTATTGCACTCTTTCAGATGTAAACTGCAAATATTAAGATGAAAGTTACATTTTTTAAACGAAAGTTACACTCTTTGAGAGATATTTACACTATTTTTCCTCTTGTTGCACTCTTTGATATGTAAATTGCACCCTTTTAAGAGATATTTATACTGTTTCTCCTCTTGTTGTACTGTTTTTCCTCTTATTGCACTATTTTTTTTCTTATTATACTGTAATTTTCTCTTAAACTGCACCATTTAAGAGGAGAAACAGTGTAACAAGAGGAGAAATAGTGCAACAAGAGAAGAAACAGTATAAATATCTCTTAAAGAGATGCAGTTTACATCTCAAAGAGTGCAAGAAAAAAAAATAGTGTAAATATTTCTCAAAAAGTGCAACTTTCTGTTTAAAGAGTGTAACTTTCATCTTAATGGATGCAGTTTACATCTGAAAGAGTGCAATAAGAGGAGAAACAGTGTAAATATCTCCCAAATAGTGTAATTTTCGTTTGAAGAGTATAATTTAATCTTAAAGCTGCAGTTTACATCTTAATAGTGCAACGTTCTTTTGAAACAGTGATTTTATTTTAACGGTGCAATTTTATCGTCATATTTCTTTTTCTATAATTTTTTATCTTTATTTTTTTCTTGCTTCTTCTATATTTTTTTTTGTCACCCGTCTCTGCCAGCGTCGGCAACAACACCGCTAAGAACCCTTGCTCTGAGGCTGCAGCGCCGCAGCGACCTCCACGGTGTCGGCGTCGGTGAAGATGTGTCATCGTCGAAGGCGGCAGAGGAGGAAGGAGAGGGAGAGGACGAGAAGGGCTGGGAAGGGCGAGAGAGGTGTCGTCGTCGGAGATGGTGAAGGAGAGTCGGAGAGGAAAAAAAAAAAAGAGTTGCGGCGCGGCCTCGGTGGGGTCGGAGGTGAGGAAGGTGGGGATGCGCAGATGAGGGCGAGGGCGAGAGTATGAGGGTGAGAGGCGAGACGGGCCGTTTCCGCTTCCGCCTCTGCCTCCGCTGCCTCTTCGGCAAGAGAAAAAAAAATGAACGAGAGAAAAAAAGAGGAGAGAGAAAAAGTAATAATGGTATTTTGGTCAGGTGGCTGAAAAGGCGGACCGAATCTGCAAAAATGAAAAAGATGGTCCGATTTTGCAAAAGTCCAAAACTAGTGAATTTTTTATGCAAATTGGCCTTTTTTATTTATAGAAAAACTTGTAACTTAAATAATAAATATGTACAAAACTAAAATTGAAACATTTTTAAATGTTTATGGTTTCTAATAACGAACTTGAAAGTTTAGGAACCAAATTAAAATTTGGCAAAAGGATAGGGACTACTGATGCAACTATTATTATCACGTTTCGGACCTAATAAGTCAATCGGGTCAACTCAGACGTAAATTTATTCTTAATTAAATAATTATAATAATAATATAATAACCAAATTTGGATAAAAATGCATGGAGACCCCTTAATTGTAGGAAATTCTGAAACAAAACCTCAACTTTATTTTTTTTTATTGACAATATCTACGTTTATTCTTTTTATTTAAGTATTTCTAGTTAATTAAGTTAAAACTTTAAATTTAATGGTTCAATTAGTAATTAGTAGTTACTTAATTTACTTTTATTATTTAATTTTATTTTTTATAAAATATTTTAAATCATAAAATCTGATAAAACTAGCAATAAATTTAATAAAATTCTCAATTCTCATATGTCTAAAGTCATTAAATTTTAAAAATTCAAAAGGTAAAGAATCTCCGCAAAAAAGAAATAGGAAAAAACTACTTATACATCCCAATCGGGATGTATAAGTTATACCCCACCAATCCAACGATGGAATTTTTATACTAGTCACTTGATGTGACAAGTGATTGACTCTCACTCATTAAATGAGTGGAGTGTAAAATATACACTCCAGTTAGGGTGTGTGAGTAGTATTACTTAAAAAAATGTAGCTTAGGATTGTTTTGAGATTGCACTATAATCTAAACTAGTATAAAGACCCGCGCGATGCAGCGGGTAGATAATAGAAACAAAATTTTAAAATTTTAATAAAATTTATATTTACAGCTTATTAATATATATGAAGCTATACCATGTTAAGCACAGTCAATTTGTATGACTAAATTCAACTGCTAAAAAAATAAATTTATAGTTAGAAGTTTATATAATTTTTTTTAAAATCATCGAAATACAGTAAGAGACATACAATTTTACCGTATTATGTGCCTATTGAACATTCCGTTGTGAAAGATAAAAAAGAGCTAACTCCAACGCAGCTGAATCAACCCATCTGGCACTTATATGGGCCGCGACTCGGCTTTGCGGGACGATGCTTCTCGAAGGAGATAACGTTTTTTGTATGTTCTTCTTCTTCTTCTTCGTCCTTGTCATCTTCATTAACACAATGAGAGAGAGAGCTAGATGAGTGTAGGGTGGGATATTAGATGATGATATTCTTTTTTGCATGAAAAATATCAGGCTATGCAAAAAAGGGGGGCGGGGCATTAATGGAGGTGGGAAGTGAATTAAAGTTACAAAACCCACTCATTGGTGGAATATGATGTATATAATTAAATGTTGAATTTTGGATTAATTAATCCTCATGATTTCAAAAGACTGGGAGGTGAAGGATTTGGCGTTGAAAAGATGTTTGAGGGAGAAGAAATGACCAATATTGAAAAGGAAAATAAGTAACGTATAAATTAAAGACAACATTGATTAGAGGTCATTAAATATAGAGGAGGGGAGGGGAAAAACCAAGGTCATTGAATAGGAGGTGAGGTTAAAAGAAAACTTGCCATGTGGCAAAAAATATTGGGAATTCATATAGGTTAATAAATGTCATGGATACTGACACATGCTACGGAATACGGAACACAACATGACTCGAACATGGTGACTCAGTAGTATTTAAAAAATTAGGACACAGATACGGCATAGACATCGCTAATAAAATATAATATTATTAATATAATGACATATATATTTATTATATAAAATATTAATTTTGGTAAATTATTATTGTATTTCTCATACGAATGAAAGTTGATAAAATTTTTATTGAAAGTTCATATATTTTAAGAAAAAAATTCTCTACTATACACAATTTATTTATATTGTCCTAAAAAAATTTAAATGCATTCATCAAAAAGCTAAAATACTTATCATCTTACATTATATATGCACAAAAAAGTAAAATAAAAACATGTATATATTTTTTAATTGTATGTGCTATGGATCGGCATTGAAGCGCGAGTATAAAGAGTGTCCACATTGAACGTGAGTATGCCACGGATACACAAGGCTTATAGAAGTGTTCGTGATACATAGGCTATAATAGAGAGAGGTCTTTATTAATACTAGCCATTAACGATACCAACAAGTCGGATTTGGGACGGGTTTTCAAAAACTCGAACCTGAATCCAACTACCAAATTTGAAATTAATTCGAATTTGAACTCGAATCCGATGAATTTGAAAATCTATATCCAAATCCAAACCTGACAAAAAATCTAAAACCCAAACTCAAATCCGAAACAATTACTTTTCTTTACTATATTTCAAAACATATTACATTAAATCTAAAATTTTAAAATATAAATGCGTATATAATATCAAACATTTTTATATATTATATAATATAGAATCAATTCGGGTTCAAGTTTGGGTCTGATTTGCTATAGCAATTTCTATATAATTTTTATTTTATTATAATTTGCATACAATTTTATAATTTCTACTAAAAATCCAAATAAAAATTTTAAAGCTATTCAAGCAATAAATAGAGGAGCAAATTTTTTTGGGATGTACATCCACCAGCGAAGTCAATTCTAAAGCATATTTTATACAACTAAAAGTTTTCAAGGGCAACCAAACAAGCAATCTCTAACCCTCCCCCACTTTTTCACTTATGATTCCTAACTTTTTATTTTTGCTAATCACATTTCTAACCTTTACATTTTGCTGTAGTTATGTCCCAATCGTTTAAATTTTCATTAATTTTGATAGAATAAGTCATGTTAACTCCAATTAAAATCCGTCTACTTATATAGTCATGATGGTTATGATTTCGTAGGCCTTCGATTAGTCTCGACTCTTACATTTTTAAGTTATTAGAAGAGCATGGTGGCACGTCCGATATGATACTAAAGATGTTCGATGCTCCAATAGAGATAGTTAATACCATGTGTAAGATCAAGATGATCGCAAGAGAAGAGTAGCGTTTGGTTCGGGTATAAGCAACAACTAGTAATTACAGAGATAGATACAAGTATGGGGATAAAAAAAATAGCGTTTGGATGAAAATTCGGTTGTTCCTGGGGATAAGAAAAATAGCGTTTGAATAGATAATAGGGAATAAGAAAAATAGTTGATAGTTATATATAGAAAATAGAGGTGTTAGTAGGGATAGTTTTACCGGGTTATTTCAGGTACCGAGAACTACCATTCTCCAGTAAAAAAATTTGCATTTGGGTATAAGGGCCCGTTTGGTTTGAGTTATGTAATATTACAAAGTATCTCGACATATCCAGGTATCTTGGATTTCGGCGTGAGATTACTATTGATGCTGCATTAGCACGTTGGGTTTAATGCAGTAATGTAATACTAGATTACAGTGTTTATAGCATTAATACGATTGGTTCAGTTTATAAAATTTAGTAATCCTGACATAAAAGTATAGTTTTTTCCAAAATTGCCCTTATTGTAGTTATTTGAATATTATTTTTTGCGGAAATGACGAATGGAGGGAAGACCTGGGAGGACGACGCAATAGAAGATAGGTGTTCGTGCGAGAGAGAGAAAGAGATAGAGATAGAGATAGAGATAGAGAAAGAGAGAGACGTGCGAGAGAGAGAGAGCGAGAGAAAGCGGCGTGCGAGAGAGAGGGGGAAGGCGAGAGAGATGAAAATAATGCTGCTAATTAGATTTGGGGTTATTGGAGGGTAAAATTGTCATTTTACATAATATGTAGTATTAACGGATTTCAGTAATGCAAGATTCACGACCCCCCTCCCGTTAATATTTTTGATGTAATCCTGCTCTATTTGTAATGCTATATTAACGACTAGATTACATAGCGGATTAGCTAAATACAGTTATGCTGGCAGGATTGCCTGTAATCCTGTCAGGATAACTCGAACCAAATGTACCCTAAAGGGGATAAGAGGTTATTCCCCCCTTCTCCCCAATCCAAACCCTGCCTAGGGAGCAAAGTGAGAAGAAGGTAAAGGTTTGTGACAAACTGCGCAATTAATTTAATTTTTAGAGAAGAGAGGGATCAAAAGAAAAAAGAGTAGCAAAGGTTAGGGACTCCCTGATCATAATTTTCCGATCACTTATACAACCAAATGCCCCGAGTCCCCGACCCTCTCTCTCTCTGTATAAACCTCGGCTCTCCCCGTCCCCTTTCCTCTTCCCCACTCGAAACCCCGCACTCCTCGAACAGGTGCGACGCTTCCTCTCCCTCTCGGGAGGAGGAGCTCGGCGAGGAGAGAGAAAACCAAAACCCTAACCAAGACGACGACGACGACGAAGACGACGACGACTCATCCTCATCCCCTTCCTCCTCCGCCTTCTTAAACCCTAGGTAGGGTTTCCCTCCGCCATGGCGCCCATCCTCAACTACGAGCAACACGCCCAGCGCCTCATCGAGCCCGATCTCCGTACGCTCTCTCTCCCTCTTCCTCATTCTCGTTTTTTGATCTCAATTTCCGTGTAATCTGATGGTTTGAATGGTTTCCTTGATGCTGATCTTGATTTTGATGTCGTTTTAGACCCTTTTTTTGGTTTTTGAGATTGCTTATGTGAGTCGATTTGGTTTTGTTGGGAAACATGCGTTCTTAATCTTGATTTCCGTTCAGAAAATCTGATGGTTTTGGAATTTTGTATGTGATTCGATTTGGCTGTTGGGATGCTCTTGGCGATGAGCTTAGTATTGATGTTTTATTGGACCTAAAGGTTTAGGTTTTGGAATTGTCTCTGAGGTTTTGGAATTGTCTATGTGATTTGGGTTTGGTGGATGCAATAGCGCATCCATATCCTCTTTTTCTCTGACTTGATACTGATAGTTTTAGTTTTGGAATCATCTGTGTGATTCGATTTGCTTTTTGGTGTTTTGGGGATGGGCGGATGCAGCTGCGCAGGTGCGGCTGCAGATGGTGATGGAGGTGCGGGACAACCTGGAGATTGCGCACACGTCGGAGTACCTGAACTTTCTGAAATGCTACTTCCGGGCGTTCTCCGCGATCCTGGAGCAGCTGACGACGCCGCAGTGGGCAGAGAGCGCAGAGCACAAGCTCCGCAATGTCGTGGTGGAGATCCTCAACCGCCTCCCCCACAGCGAGGTGCTCCGCCCTTTTGTTCAGGACCTTCTCAAGCTCTCCCTTCATGTACTCACCCACGACAATGAGGACAATGCCCTCATCTCCATTCGCATCATATTCGACCTCCTCCGCAACTTCCGCCCCACTGTTGAATCTGAGGTCCAGCCCTTCCTCGACTTTGTCTGCAACATCTACCGCAACTTCCCCGCCACCGTCAACCACTTCTTTAACAATCCCAACCCTAACCCGAACCCTAGTAACCCTAATCCCCCTAGCAGTTCTAATCCCACTAACTCTAGCATCATACCTGGTGGGGACGATGGTGGCGGGCCTGGGTTGATCGGGCCGTTCATTGGGTCTGCACAGCTCAACCCTAGCACCCGGTCGTTCAAGATCGTCACAGAGAGCCCCCTTGTTGTGATGTTCCTCTTCCAGCTTTATACTAAGCTTGTACAGACTAACATACCCTACCTCTTGCCTCTCATGGTTACCGCAATCTCCATCCCGGGACCTGACAAGGTTCCGGCCCATCTCAAGACCCAGTTCATTGAGTTGAAAGGTGCACAGGTTAAGGTATATGAAGTGCAGTGCCTCGTCTTTTAGTTCTTGTTGGCTTGGGTGGTGAATCGACTTGAATTTCTCATTTTGCTCTTTTTTTTTTTTTGGTTCTTTTGTATGATCAGACGCTATCATTCTTGACATACTTGCTGAAGAGTTACGCCGACTACATCAGGTCTCATGAGGACAGTATCTGCAAGAGCATTGTAAACTTGTTGGTTACGTGTCCTGACTCTGTCTCCATCAGAAAGGTGAGGGTTTGGCGACATTGCATTTGGCTAATTTATTTGTTTGCTTTGTGCTTTTCGACTGACAAGTGCTTCTTACGTCGTGTGTGGTCTTAGGAACTGCTGATAGCATTGAAGCATGTCCTCAACTCGGACTTTAGACGGGGATTGTTTCCTTTGATTGACACTCTTCTAGAAGAGAGGTACTCTTTTGTGATAGAGTTTGTTTTTTTTAATTTTGTATATTCCGATCATGCTTGATGATAGAAGGCGATCCCCTTTCCTTGCTACCTTTGCAAGTTAAGAATTTGTGTTATCACTATGACTGCATTGGTTCCAGGCCTGTAACATTAAGAGGCCTCCTTGATTAATTATTTGTTCTGAAATTAGGTAGAAGAATTGTATTCGTGGAAGATTTGTATTCATGGAACTATAATTTCTGCCGCGGCTTTTTTGCATTGTGCTGCAATACTTTGTCAATTTCTATTTTTGCTGTCAAAAAGTCTGCCCAAGACATGATATAGATTAGGTTGTCATTTTATTATAACCTTTGACTGGATTTTATTATAACCTTTACTGGCTAAAACTGGCGGTCAAACGGCTTGCATTATCATGTTGGATGGTAATAACAGGGAAATTATTATTCACCTATCCTTTAAACTCGTATGGAGAGGGTTCATAATAGTATCTTGAAAAGATAAGGCAATGATATTCATGTCACTTGGGACCTGCAAAGTTGTGATTTAACATATCAGCTTATCTGTTTTACTGAGTGTTTGTTTGTCTATTGTGATTTGACGTAAGTCCATTGGATAATCTGTTTGGCCCAAGTCATGCGAGACAAACCTTGTTGTAGCCGAGGCAGTCTGGCTGTGAAATTGTATGAATATTGAATATAGTCATACAAATTCCTATTTGTCTTGGCTTGAATAGGTGGAACATCCATTACAAGAATGGTTTCAAGTTTCATATGTGACAAATATGACAAATATGCAGAACTTTTTAACTCTTTTGTTATAGAATAGTTGAATCATCAAATCAGCCGTTAGATATGTACCCAAACAGAATAAAGCATGAAAACAAATATATGTCTACTCGAAATGAGGAGCAGAACTATATGTGTATGGTTGTCTCTATTTATTCATTAATAGACTAATTAGTCAAATACAATGAATGTCCAACACTAGAACATGCAATTAGTGATGAAAATAAAGTTAAAGCAACTATAAAATTCACACGGACCTAAAAATAAGAAAGCACTGTTTTTCTGTGGCTCAATCATGCAGGCAGATGCTTAACGCCCCTGGGAAACTAAGTTAAAGCAACAACAACATCTATGTGGGCCTAAGCATGCCAAAATGTTCATTAGTGGGTGCCTAATTGCCTAAGCAGTTGTTATCCAAAGATAACATAGTTTAAGCAACTGGATTATTTATATGGACCTAAACATACCTAAACAATATGTTTATTTGGTCTATCATTCGGAAGAATGCTATATTGCCAAATAGGATGCCCAATTGGCCTGGCAGCTGTCTAGATGCAGCTAGTAGACCAAGTCTATTGCATTGGAGGAAATAGTGCGCAGAGGAAATAGTGTGTACCGTGTTGCTTAGGTGGCCAGGATGTGTGTTATTTCTTTCTGATCTGATTGCTTTTGGTCCTATGCCCTTGCCTGTAACCAGTCTTTTAAAAAGCCCAAGGTGCATCAAGGTGCAAAAGGCTGTTAGAGCCTAGGCGCAAGGCGCAGGCGCGCGCCTGAGAGAGGTGAGGCGCACACTTGAAATAAACAAATATACTTTTTAACAATTATTAAAGGGCAATGAATACTCTTTAAAAATCATATTACACAATAGATATTTTATGAATCCATTCAAGAAATTCAACAGCAAGTTGGCACTCTACAAATATGGAAAAGAAAACAGTCTTTACTGTTAAAAAAAAAAACAGAAAACAGTGTTTTCTGGTTAAAAAAAAAGAAAAAAAATAGAAAAAACAAAGTCTTTACTGTTTAAAAAAAAATCGAAAACAGTTTATTCTTAAAAAAAAACAGAGAAAGCCTCTCGATTTCGATCAAATAAGGAGCGAAGTCGAGTTCGTGAAACTCATAAACTCTTTACTCTTCAGTTTTTCGCTTCCAAACAGCAAGTGGGCTCCTAAACTTTTAATTTTGACAATTAGATCTCCTAAAACTTTTTAAATGGTTAGATAAATTCTTCTTTTCAAGAGAATTATTAAACTCATTCTCGATCAATGTCTTGTATCTGATCTTATGAAGCTCCATAACAACTTAAAACATATCTTTTTTATTTTAACGCTAGAAAAAGTAATGGAAGCTAAGCATGTATTCAGCTTTATTTTATCTTTTTATTTTATTTTGTCTATAAAGAGAGAATAATAGTTTTTTTTTTTTGAGGCGCAAGGCTTTACTGTTAAAAAAAAAAACAGAAAACAGTTTATAAAAAAAAAATAGAGAAAGCTAAGTGTTTTCTTTTATACAAAAAAAGAAAAAAAAACAGAGAGAGAGAAAGAGTGTATCTACTATTTAAAAAAAAAAACAGAGAAAGCCCTTTCTCTGTTTAGTGTTTACAAGAAAAAAAAAACGTGAGGTAGAGACTGTAGAGTGAGAGAGGAAGAGAAATTAAAAACCATTGTGGGAGGGAAAGAGATCGCACGTCGCCCAGGCTTGCTCTGGGTTGAACCTCAGAGAGTTAGTGAGAAAGAGAAAGAGAGAGAGAAGATGCTTGGCTGCTTGCTCGGGGTTGAACCTCAGAGAGTGAGAGAGAAAGAGAGAGATAGAGGTGATGCTTGGGCCGCTTGGCTGCTTGCTCGAGCCGTGGAGAGCCAGCGAGAAGGAGAGAGAGCGAAGATGGCGGATGGTTGCTCGAGCGGAGGACTCAGGGAGGGAGTTCGATCAACTTAGGGCTTCTTTTTTTTCTTTTTTTTTTTTTTTTTTACTNAGAGAGCGAAGATGGCGGATGGTTGCTCGAGCGGAGGACTCAGGGAGGGAGTTCGATCAACTTAGGGCTTCTTTTTTTTCTTTTTTTTTTTTTTTTTGGCATCAGGCGCGCCTTGCGCCTCAGTAAAGGCGAGCGCCTAGGCGCAAGAGGCGCGCGCCTGGGCGAGGTCGCCCGCCTGGGAGCTGCCTAGGCGCGAGCGATCTCGCCTAGAGCCTAGGTGCCTAGGCGCGCGCCCGAGGCGCGCCTTTTAAATCACTGCCTATAACAACCACTGTTTGATTTCGTTGTTGTGGTTTGCTTTGTAGTGTACTATGTACTTTAGTAGTGAATCATGATCAGCATCTTGTTCTTTTTTCAACCGTATCGTATTTGCTGGACAGGATATATAAGAATGAGAACTAATTTTTTTAAAATAGACATATTTCATATTTGACCAAGGTTTAAAGTGCCGTGGTACGGGGGCGTGCCGTTATGTCTCTGGCATGGTACGACACAGGCACGCTTGCGTGCCGACACGTGGCATGCTTGCGTGCCGATAGATACGCATGACCTCCTACTGGTACGCTTTGGCACGGACTTATTTTAGTTTTTTTTCTTTTAATAAACTCTTATAACATTATTTTGAAAGATTTAAATAAATAATTATGAATATTTACTATGTATACCTTACTATACTCATCAATTAACATGCATGTAAGCTTTTTATAAGTAAAGTACAACTATACCTGACGTAGAATAGAAATTAAAATACAATAATAAAATTCACAAGTACAATAATTATTTAAATTACATCTTTACATAGAGATTACTGCTTAATTCCACATAGATCATCGCGCTTGATTATATGGTATATTGTCATCTGCAGATATAAGATTTATTTGACAATGTTGATATAAGTATTGCTGGTATTGTGAGAAAGTCATATATTCCCGATATTTCATCCATATTTTTTGTTCTTTTATTCTTTTTAAAAATATATGATCAAACTTTGTTTAGGAGATCGATTTTTGCTCCCCAGATTCACCGAAAGCTTCGCGGTGCGACAAATTTTGACAAAAAATTTTGCAAAAAAAAAAAAGGATGTCTGTGGTGGAAGTGGGGGGCTCGGGCCAATAGCCTCCCACAGTATGGATTGGATATGTCAATTAAAAATTTACTCCTGTATTGATAAATAAGAAGTTAAAAAAAAGGCATCGGCCAAAAAGTAAAAAAAAAGTTGAAAAAAAGACAACAAAGTGAAAAAAAATGACAATATAGGGGGCGCTCGATACCCCAGAGAACAAAAGAAAAAAGAAAAAGGCAAAAACAAAAAGCCAAAAAGTAAAAAAAAAGGGCGACACGCACGGTATGTGCCGCCGGCACGCACCTGCGTGCCGCGTTGTCTCGAGCGGCACGCATGTGCGTGCCGCGAGATAGAGGGGGGGTCTGAGACCCAAGGATTTAAGTGCCGTGACACGGGGTAGTGCCGGAAACTTGCCGGCATGGTGTGTGCCGAGTCGTGTCGATGCATGCTAGTCAAAAAAATTCTTGTGCGCCGACACATAATAGCATGAAATATTTATTTTCTTTAGCAACAAAATATTCTAACTATTTATTATATCTTTTTATCACATCTTTTGAACTTTATTGAGGAAATTACTTACTAATTTAAAGAATAGAGGGTTTTGAGCTGTGCCATCGGCACGGGGTCTGTATCGTGCCGGTATCTTGTTGGCACGGTACGGCATGGTGGATACGGCCCGTGCCGACGGGCACTTAAAACCTTGCGCTNGGGCACGGTACGGCACAGCCCCTTGCCGTATGGCACGGGCGGCACTTAATTCCTTGTATTTGACAATCTAAATTTAATTCTTTAGGTTGCTCTGCTGCTAGGTTTTTGTTTTTTCCTTCTAATGAGAAGAAAATTTGGTAAATGCAGATTTTTTGCGTGAATAATTCAAATTTTGTGATAGGTAGGTCGATCACCTTAGAGGTTGCAGCATAGGTGCTGCCCAAGGACAACTATTGTATAATCCCTGGACACCAAGATGGAAATAGACATGCCTGAGTAAATTTTATTTCTTTTGTCATGGCTTAATGTAATTGATCGTAAATCATAGCTAGATAATATGATATCTGGACAACTTTGGACAAGCATCAAATGTCATTTAATTTAGGGATGGGTCTGGTTTGGTATGCTTTGGGTTACATGATAAATCGGAAACGATCCGATCTTAATTGGTGTCAGAAAATTGAAACCAAAACAATCAGATGGTGTGACAAACCGTACCGAACCAAACTGAAAATTTCAGCTTGGTTTCCGTTCAATTTATTGTTTGGAATACTTGGATTATTGAAAATGGATTGTATAGTTTACTGATTTGATTGGTTCAACTGGTATGATTTATCAAGTTCACTTTTTGAGTTGACTCGGTGAATTAAGTGATAGCTTAGTGTTAACATATTGATATTTGCATATACATAACACTATTTATACTCTATTCATATGTACATGTGCATATATGTACACATATAAATATAAATATCTACGCATGATCAACTGTACACTTTCACTTTGATTTTTTCGTTTGAGTTCGTTTTTTAAATATTCAACCGAAAACCAAATCAAAACTGTCATCTTGAGAAGTTCTCAAACTAAAAAATAATGCTTTGTTTGGTAATATGGCTGATTGAAAGCACTTTTTTTTACATTATAAAATTGCGGTTGCAACCACTACTCAAGAAGCATGTAGCCACATGCTTCTCCGGCAGCGGTCGCAACTGCTATTTTTAAACATTGGAGGAGGAAAAATTATAAGCGCTTTTGAATATTTTAGGCTTTTTATAGTATAAAAATAGTGTTTTTAGTCACCATAGTACCAAACTACGCGTAAACCACTTACAACCACAAACTGACCCAGTGGAACTAAATTGTTAGTTTGGTTTTGTTTTTGTGCTTCTTTCGGTCACATGCCTACCCCTAATCAAATCTTAAAATGCTAATTTGCAGCTGAGTATTGGTTACTGGTATCTTCTTACTTGTTCAATTACTTTTCTTTAGTGAATAATATATGCTATGCTTGATGTTTTTTCAATTCTTCTCTTGTGATACTTTTGAGTTGTAAATCTGCATTTCCTTGTGCTTTGTATTAATAATATGGGTTCCTTTTTTTGTTATTAGGGTTCTGATTGGCACAGGTCGAGTTTGTATTGAGACATTAAGACCGCTGGCTTACAGTCTTCTTGCAGAGATGGTTCATTATGTTCGAGGAGACCTTTCCCTTCCTCAGGTTATCCTTTAATTCCATGTTTGATTGTTTATATTATGCTTGCCTTAGGTCTTCGGCCTTGTTTGTATTAGTCTAAAAGTCTAAACCCTACTTCTAGTCTTGAGCCTAAAGCAGTTCTCTCTCATTTTTAGAGATTTGATCTCAAAACAAATTACCAAAAAAGACAAATAAATCTGAAATCTAAATCTAAACCAAGGATTTAAGTACCGTGGCACGGGGTCGTGCTGGAAACTTGCTGGCACGGTACGGCACGGTGCGTGCCGAGTCTTGCCGATGCGTGCCGGTCAAAAAACTTCTTGTGTGCCGACACATAATAGCATGAAATATTTATTTTCTTTAGCAATAAAATATTCTAACTATTTATTATGTCTTTTTATCATATCTTTTGAATTTTATTGAGGAAATTACTTACTAATTTAAAGAATAGAGGGTTTTGAATTGTACCATCGGCACGGGGTCTGTATCGTGCCAGTATCTTGTTGGCACGGTGGATACGGCCCGTACCGACGGGCACTTAAAACCTTGATCTAAACTAATTGGAAAAGGAAACCAATTGAGGATGGAAAATGATCTGTAAAATTTTATCGATCCCTGAACTGCACTAGAAGTGGGTGATACAGTTGAAAGATAATCCAGCAGCCCCACTGACAACTAAAATACCTACTGTGTCAGCCAGTAACTCCACGGCTCTTAATAGGTCTCTTCTGTGGAGATCTCATTTGCAGGAGATTTCATATCTTATGTCGTAACTGAAATTTGGGCCACAAAATGGTCAATCAAAGAAAATATAGTTCATATTATTTTCAATTAAAGCTACAAGAAAAAGGGCTACAGAATGCATTTGGCATGCATTAATTCTTGGCCATGCCAGATTTATTTTTGTTAATTAACTGGATGCAGGTTCAAACTTAAGTTTGCAAAGTTATATATTATAAAATTTATGATCACATACTGGACATGAGAAACATATATTACCAAGACTTTGTTACATTAAATTTAAAGAATGGATTAGTAAAGAGATAAAATAATAATGCTAGATGGAAAACAAATAAAAGATGCCAACAAGAATAATGCATTTTTTATTCGTTGTATCACATAAACTTGCACCATGCTAAAAGCTATGAATTGTGACATATGCAAGGTTTCATCAATTACTCCCCTAACCACCATTACAACTACCGAACCCTTCAATACCCCACCGATGCAGTCCCCAATATATACACATCCCAATCATGCAAGCTGCACTTCTGCATAAACAGTTATTTACATAACTTATACTAGATTTCCTTCTCATTGTATAAAACATCATGTTTTTAATAGAGAAGATGCATTTTCTTAGAGCTACAAGAGATCAGATTAGCTACTCAATAGTCTAAACCACCAGCCATTGTGATAGAAGAGAACCATTTCTTCTATATTATTGTCTACTGCATGCTGCATAAAAAGTGATTATACTTCCTATAACTGTCTACTGCATGCTGCATAAAAAGTGATTATACTTCCTTTAACTGTCTACTGCATGCTGCATAAAAAGTGATTATATTTCCTTTAACTGTTTAACTATCATGAATCATGATATAACTCTGGCCTTTTTATGTTCTAATGTCTATGAAGACTAACGAAACTTTATTTCTATGCAGTTGTCTCGGATTATCTATTTGTTCTCAAGAAACATGCATGATTCGTCCTTGACCCTTGTCATTCATACAACTTGTGCTCGTCTGATGCTTAATCTGGTGTGCCTTTTTTTGGTTAAATAAACTAAATCTACTTGTAATGTCACGGGTGCTGTTTTTCTTTGTTTTGGTTTATACGTAGAATGCACATTAGTTGAACATGGGTGATTATGAGATTAGATGAAGTATAAAAAGTTTTCTTATTTCATTTCTATTTTTATTTTTCCTTTGTTATTATTAGGTGGAGCCTATATACGACAAAGGTGTTGACCAAGCAAGCATGGATGAAGCGCGGATTTTATTGGTAGCAATCTTTACTACAGTACTACTGTGGAACATTGTTTAATTGAATCAAGATTATATAGTTCTTTTTTATTTCATAATCAAGTAGTGAGACACTGAACTCTTTTGCTTCCATCTTCAGGGACGCATTTTGGATGCTTTTGTTGGTAAATTTGGAACTTTCAAGCGTACAATCCCTCAGGTATATATCTGGGCCCATTGGGATATCCGCCATGCTTTCCACAGCTGCCTTTTGTATACATCTCTTTTCTGCAATCTTATTCGTTTTTGATGCCATTTGTTAGGTCCTAAACATGTTCTCAATTTTCATCCATAATAATGAACTTTTGTGTAACGTACTGCCATTTTTTTCTTTTTTTTGGGGCAATAGCTTCTTGAAGAAGGCGAGGAAGGGAAAGAGCGTTCCAATTTGAGGATGAAACTTGAAGTTCCCATACAGGTGCCTTGTTCTGTTGGGATTGTCAATAATATGATTTTCTTTTGGCTTGTTTTGAAAATAAACTCAAAATAGCCTAATCCGAGGTGGCCAACTGAGTAGACATTGTTGCGGTGCATGGCACTTGTAACAAATAGTAAACCATGATAACATCCACAATTGTTTAGCTACGATGTATTAGATCCGTATGTATTAGATCCATATGATAGAATAACTTGATTTGAAGGTCTAATGTGTTCTTTTGTTTCCTTTGACTTTTGAACCTATAGATCTCCAATTTCTCCAATTTCTAGACTAATAATTTGGATTCTTGAAAGCTGTTAATCTGTATATTGGCTATACAGTGACTTTTTTGTGCCTCCAGATTACTTCTAGTGATTATCCATCATTGAATAACTAAATTGTAAATTTCTGTCCTGAACTACACCACCTCTGTTTTCTGATCTGTAATTTTCTTCTTTTTTCTTGGGGATTATATCTGATAACTTTGGTGTTCTTCTTCTAATCATTGTTGGGTTACCGGGAGCCTTTTTGGCTTAGTTTGGCGTTAGAGACTTCTCAATCACCAAGTGGGCAATTTCCAGTCTTAATGGCCATTTAATAATTTTATGTAGCGGACAGATAATTTTGTTCTTACTTTCTCGGAGCTACTGAATACGCTGACAAAAAATTGTGCTTAAAAGAACTTCCGCATCTAGACTATGTTTTAGCTACCGAACTAGTCCCAAAATAAGGGGTTCTCATTCAATTCGGAGGGCTGCCAGCATCTATTAGCTAACTCATTGTTAGTGTAGCATTCTGTGTTTTAATGCTATCTATGTACAGTGGACTGCCAGCATGGCACAAGTGAACTTGTAAACTTAGTTGTGAACTTTTTGTTGCAATATGAACTGTAGATAGCTGCTGTATAAAACCCCATTGCTGAAAGAAGCTGGAAATCATTACTTGGTCATTGGTAGGCTTTGCTGATTTAATGTATTTCTTCATTTTTTTTATCCACATTTCTTTGTTTGTCCATTCTTGCTGTATAGCTTTCTTGAGTATTTATTGTAAATTTTTTCCCCATTTTCTTTTACGATCCTTTTGAGTCCTTTGGTGACTTAAACTCGCACATTCTTTTGCAGGCTGTTCTCAATTTACAAGCCCCATTGGAACATTCTAAGGAAGTAAATGATTACAAAAATCTCATAAAGACTCTCGTTATGGGTACTGATGATATAGCTTTTAGAATTGTTATAGAAAGATGGAAACTTAATTTTGTTTTGCCAATTTGCAAGTCATATTTTTATACTATGGATTTTCACTTATAAACTTTTCTATGGTTTAGGTTTTTGGAACTCTTCATTTTATTTGATCTAAGGTTGTGATATATTTTTTGTTCTGTGCTGCACGTGTTTTCTATTTGGCTATAAAATGTTTAACTATCAGTAAACAAATTTTTTGTGATGGTTCAATGCAAGGATTTAAGTGCCGTGACACGGGGTCGTGCCGGAAATTTGCCGACACGGTACGGCACTGTGCGTACCGAGCCGTGCCGTGCCGATGCGTGCTGGTCAAAAAAAATTCTTGTGTGCCGACACATAATAGTATGAAATATTTATTTTCTTTAACAACAAAATATTCTAACTATTTATTATGTCTTTTTATCACATCTTTTGAACTTTGTTGAGGAAATTACTTACTAATTTAAAGAATAGAAGGTTTTGAGCTGTGCCATCGGCACGGGGTCTGTATCGTGCTAGTATCTTGTTGGTATGGTACGGCACGGTGGATACGGTCCGTGCCGGCGGGCATTTAAAACCTTGGTTCAATGACCTGCAATCTTCCTTTATTGTGTGGATATCTCATTTAATGATGGTCGTTCTATTTAATGAAGTTATTGACTTATTGCATGCCCAGAAATTTCTTTAGCATGACAATTAAGTTCAATATTTTGTTGTTATGTATCTGTCGATTGTGGTTACCTAGCTTCCTGAGGACTTAAGTCTTGCCATCAAATGGGCTGTTTGCTTCTGGTTGGCGCTGGAAAGAATGTAGAGCTTTTCAATTATAAATCTTGAAGACTATTCTTTCAAAAACCTGCATATATAGCCCTTTGAAAACTTTATGCTAAACTTTTTGGGAAATCAGATGGTACATGTATTTTACACATGAGTAAATGGCATATATACTGAATCGCTGATTAAATTTTTGGTAAAAAAATATATAGGACTTACGTGAACGATGGACCATTTTGAATCTAATATCCGGCCTTTAAAAAATTGATTTTACTACCCAACCTTTCAATTTGTTTGATTTGAGTTAGTCAATGACATTTTGACTTTTAAATTTAAGCTAATTTCTTATTTTCATGATTTTATAGTTGCGAGTATTGCATGAAGTATATCAATTAATCTGTAAAAATAAACAATGCATTTAAATTTTAAAGTAAAAATGCCGTTGAATTATTCAAATCAAACAAATTGAAAGGTTGGGTAGTAAAATCAAAATTTTGTAAGTTTGGGTATTCGTTTCAAAATGGTCCATAGTTCAGGTAAGTTTTTTGCATTTTTACCTACTTTTTTTTAAGGGATTTCACATATATTTCCTCATGTTTCATTAGAGTTGTGAGAAGGTGCTTGCATGGCTTTAGATGTGCAGTTGATGTGATTGTTCTATAATTTGTAGGTTGATGTGATTGTTCGCAGTTGATGTGATTGTTCTATAATTATTATCAACTATCTTGCTGCAGGAATGAAAACAATTATCTGGAGCATCACCAATGCCCATATGTCGCGCCCACAGGTTTATATAATTTTTCCTGTTTAAGTTTGTGGTTTTGATATTCTTATTATCTTATATGTAAGTTTTTCTTCAGGTCTCTCCACCATCACATGGTGTGCATCAGCAAGTTCAGATTTCCCCATCTTCCAATATGCCACTTCCCTTTAAAGGACTGCGGGAGGATGAGGTAACAGAGCTTAAATTCTTTGTCTTCATTTTTTTTTATTGCTAGGTTTCCTACTTGTTTAATTGTATGCCACTTCTGTTAGGTTCGCAAAGCTTCAGGTGTTCTAAAGAGTGGCGTTCACTGCTTGGCTCTCTTTAAGGAAAAAGATGAAGATAGGGACATGTTGCAGTACTTTTCGCAGATATTGGCTATAATGGAACCACGAGACTTAATGGACATGTTCTCATTGTGTATGCCAGAACTGTTTGATTGCATGATAACAAATACTCAGTTGCTTCACATATTTTCCACCCTTCTGCAAGCTCCGAAGGTCTTAAGGCCATTTACAGATGTTCTGATCAATTTTCTTGTTAGCAGTAAACTCGATGCTCTAAAGCAGCCAGACACACCAGCAGCAAAACTTGTCTTACAGCTATTCAGGTTCTTATTTATTGCTGCTGCCAAGGCTTCAACAGAGTGCGAACGAATTTTGCAACCTCACATACCTGTAATAATGGAGGCTTGCATGAAGAATGCTACTGAAGTTGAAAAGCCTCTTGGTTATATGCATCTTCTTCGCAATATGTTTCGTTCACTGAATGGTGCAAAGTTTGATACCCTGCTGCGTGATCTCATACCATCCCTCCAGCCCTGTTTGAATATGTTGCTATCGATGCTTGAGGGGCCTACAGGTGAAGATATGAGGGACCTCACCATAGAGCTTTGCCTAACTTTGCCTGCTCGGTTGAGTTCCTTGCTTCCCCACATTCCTCGTCTCATGAAGCCGTTAGTTTTGGCTCTTAAAGGAAGTGGCGATCTTGTGAGTTTAGGTCTACGGACACTTGAGTTCTGGATTGACAGTCTGAACCCTGACTTTTTGGAGCCAAGTATGGCGAATGTTATGTCCGAGGTTATTCTTGCCCTCTGGTCTCACTTAAGGCCCTTACCTTACCCGTGGGGTACAAAGGCCTTGCAGTTGTTAGGTAAGCTTGGTGGCCGGAACAGACGATTTCTTAAGGAACCCCTTGCTCTTGAATGCAAAGAAAATCCTGAACATGGGCTTCGCTTGATTCTCACATTCGAACCTTCGACACCATTTTTAGTGCCTCTGGACCGTTTCATACACCTTGCTGTGGCTGCTGTCATGCAGAGTGGTGGCATGGATGCTTTCTACAAGAAGCAGGCTCTTAAGTTTCTTCGAGTCTGCTTGGTGTCGCTGCTGAATTTACGTGGAAATGTGACAGGTGAGGGAGTCATGCCTGGTATGCTTGGGTCATTATTAATTTCTTCTGTAGATCCTTCATCTCGTCGTACAGAAACTTCAGATATGAAGGTCAGTTCAGTTTGTTATTATTATTTTTTTTACTCTTGACATTAAGAGTGGAGTTAATTTTCTGAATAATGTAGCTAAACATTGTTTATGTGGAATAATGGTGTATAACTCTAGTGAAAGTATGTTTAATTCTTTCCTTTTATCGTCACTAAATCCTTCCAATGTCAGTCATGATGGGTCTGAGATGTATTGGTTCAATATATTGTGGTAATTTCAATTCTCAGTAAATGTAAATCTGACTGTACAAAATAAAGCATGAAATCTTATGGTTTCATACATTCTTTGGTTGCTTGTGTAGTCAGGAAAAAATCGTCTGTGTACATTATTGATTTTTGAAAAATGTTGCTGTGAGCAATTAACTAATTGTGGAAAGAAAGATTTTGCATGTATCTGTACATAGCTAGCTTGAGGAAGTACGATTTTATTGAGTCACACTCAATATATTCTATTTGTGTCACCTTGTTCTATTTGGCTCTTCAATATTATTGCTCTTTGGTGGCTTAGCCATACACATAACTCTAAAAATCGAATGCTCTCATCTATTATTTCTCTCCTTTAGACTCTTTCTGTTTCAGAAGGATTTTTTGAGGGTTTGCTTCCTGCTTGCATGACCTAAAGCTGCAAGCACGAAGGCAAGTAATATTGTTGCTTTAGACTCTGTGGAAAGCCCTTTCTTAGGTTCATTTTGGTAATGATTCTGATACTATTTATTGAGGGCTAACAGTTTGTTGTATCCAGTCATGAGAATTTGTTGGTTCTTTTGGAGTCGTACCCGCTCTTAGTTGTGCTCTAGGTGACTCCCTATTGCCAAAGGAAAAGTGAAATTACTTGATATTTGGGCATCTTGTTCTTAACTTGCAACTAGGAATGCACTTGTCATCTAGAGAAAAGATGGCGGAGGTGCTAGGAAATTCCTGTTTCTTTAATAAGCTGGTTTAGCTGACCTTCTTGTGTTGAAGAAAATGCCGTAAATGTAACGATATGTGGAGACTGTCTGAGGGCCATATTTGTTCAATTTCTTTGGCATGTTCCATATCAATTTCGAATTCAAATGCATTGACTCACTGCCTCTCTGTACTTACTTTATCAACAGGGTAGTGTCATGGAAATGTTATGTTTTATCATATTTACTCTTGATAGTTTTGGCCCGATTGATGATGCTGATAATTTTTTAATTTTAATAGTGTTCTATATCTATCTTTTGTATTCTTTGGTATATTTAAATTAGTGTCATTTTTCACGTCATATTCATTGACTGGAAGCCTATTCCATTTTGCAGGTTGATTTGGGTGTGAAGACAAAGACTCAACTGATGGCCGAAAGATCTGTTTTTAAAACACTTCTGGTTGCCACTATTGCAGCAACTGCTGATCCTGAGCTTCAGGATGCAAAAGACGAATTTGTCATTAATGTTTGCCGTCATTTTGCAATGCTTTTCCATGTTGATAGTTCTTTGCCATCCAGTTCCTCAGTCACATTCGGACAGCATGTCGGATCTTCGCTCTCATCAAGTGGTAACACTGGCAACAGATTAAGAAGCAGTACTACTTCCAATCTCAAGGAGTTGGACCCTCTAATCTTTTTGGATGCAGTGGTGGATGTACTCTCCAGCGAAAATCGAAATCATGCTAAGGCTGCACTCAATTGTTTGAATATTTTTGCTGAAACTCTTTTGTTTCTTGCAAGAGCAAAGCATGCTGGTACAGTAAGGGGCGGCCCTGGTACTCCTATGATGGTATCAAGTCCATCTCTAAATCCCGTATATTCACCTCCCCCTAGTGTCAGGGTTCCTGTATTTGAGCAGCTCTTGCCTCGTCTTTTGCATTGCTGTTATGGTACTTCTTGGCAAGCTCAAATGGGAGGTGTTATGGGCCTTGGAGCTTTAGTTGGGAAAGTCTCTGTTGAGACTTTATGCATTTTCCAAGTGAGAATTGTGCGTGGTCTTATTTACGTTCTTAAAAGGCTACCTATCCATGCTAATAAAGAGCAAGAAGAGACAAGCCAGGTTCTTACACAGGTTCTTCGAGTAGTGAATAATGTTGATGAAGCAAATAGTGAACCACGCCGGCAGAGCTTTCAGGGAGTTGTTGAATTTTTTGCTATCGAACTTTTTAATCCAAATGCTTCTACTGTTGTGAGAAAGAATGTGCAGTCATGCTTGGCACTGCTTGCTAGCAGAACAGGCAGTGAAGTGTCTGAGTTGCTCGAGACTCTTTATCAACCATTCCTTCAACCTCTCATTACACGACCTCTGCGTTCCAGAAATGTTGAGCAGCAGGTATAGAATGTCTGTGAAGAAGTGCTTATTAGCTCAAAACTGCTACTCAATGTTTGCTACAGCTGTTTTACATTCTTTTCTTCTTTTACAGGTGGGTACAGTTACTGCTTTGAATTTTTGCCTTGCCTTGAGGCCACCTCTTCTGAAATTAAGTCCAGAGCTTGTCAATTTCTTACAAGAAGCATTACAAGTTGCTGAGGCTGATGAGACAGTGTGGGTAACAAAGTTGATGAGCCCCAAAATAGTCCTGACATTTAACAAACTTAGAACAGCGTGTATTGAGCTGCTTTGTACTGCAATGGCTTGGGCAGATCTTAAAACACCTGCTCACGCTGAGCTACGGTCTAAGATCATATCAATGTTTTTCAAGTCTCTCACCTGTCGGACACCAGAGATCGTTGCTGTTGCAAAGGAAGGGCTACGGCAGGTCAGAATTTATGTCATTTTCTTGTTTCGTCAAATCTTTTTTTCTTTTTCTATTTTTTAATGAAGTTCGATGTGGTTTCTACTTCATGACATAAAACTGGAAACTGCTTTCCAGCACATTTAAATGTTGACTGTTGTGCATGTGCTTCACTATTACAACTTGTAATTGTGTTATTATCTCGTCCAAACATGTCTTACAGGTTATTCAGCAGCAAAGGATGCCAAAGGATCTGTTGCAAAGTAGCCTTCGGCCTATTTTAGTCAACTTGGCACACACGAAAAGCCTAACCATGCCCTTGCTACAGGGGTTGGCTCGTCTTCTTGAACTTTTGGCAAACTGGTTTAATGTCACTTTGGGTGGTAAATTATTCGACCACTTAAAGAAATGGCTAGAACCTGAAAAGCTTGCTCAGAGTCAGAAGTCGTGGAAACCTGGGGATGAACCAAAGGTTGCTGCAGGTGTGCTATCATTTTCGTTGTACAATTTTCTCACTTGTTATTCCTCTTTTTTGTATCCTTATGCTAATTTTACCCTTTTCTTTTGCTTTCCTTGTGAACAGCTATGATTGAGCTTTTCCATCTTCTACCTCAGGCAGCTGGAAAGTTTTTAGATGAACTTGTGACTCTAGTAATTGATCTGGAAGGGGCACTTCCACCAGGACAATTCTATAGTGAAATTAACAGTCCTTATCGTCTTCCGCTTACGAAATTTCTAAACCGCTATGCAACTGATGCTGTTGATTATTTTCTTGCTCGCTTAAGTCATCCAAAGTATTTTAGAAGGTAATTATGTGAAGAAATGTTAATTAGTGGTTTTTTGCCTACATAGGTATTACAAAGAATAAGTGGGGTTTTACAATGCTGTAATCAGATGTTCCTTCAATAGAAGAACTGTAGTTACATAGTTGCAGCTTATTGTTTCCCATTTTATTGTTTTAGCATTAGTTCTTTTAGGCTTATTAATATGACTTGACAATTTTTAAAATGTATGGTCAATTCTTCTAGCTCTATGTCCTACTGAAGGTATAGCCTTTTGGCCAGGTTCTGATTTCATCTGTTTACTGCAGTTTGATTATCAAATTATCATCACTGTAGGAAAAAACCTTGTCCTAATTGGGTATGCTCAACTTCATGTTTCCTTTTCCCATCATTTTTTAGATTTGAGTGTGAAGGCCTTGAAGAAACTGAAATATTTTAGTTTTTATTTCATGTTATTTTTTGCTTCATTTCTCTTTAAAGAATTGATATTTATTACTCATTTTTTTTATCAGGTTAAAAATATTTTTAGCATCAGATTTTATCTTATTGTTTACTTTTTTCAATTTGAAATCACTTTTGCAACTCATGGAAGCATCATTGCCTTTTCTTATTACACAATTTGGAACCAATCCGCACGGTGGCGTAATCATTTATTCATCTAAATGTATGTCATGCCTTCAAATTTGTGATTTTGATGTGAAAAAAGCATCAATGAAGAGGATGTCATGTGCGGTCTTTATAGATTCTGCCGACTTTATTTATGCACCATTTATTTGGGTTAACAGATGACAAATTTCACTTCTCTTTTAAGTGTATTGGCTGGGAACCTGTATAGGATCTCTTTATGTCAAGTTTGTTATCCAGCCATTGGGCAAAAGATATTTGCATTTTGCGCTGTTTTCGAGTGGCATATATTCAAGGATTTTGGATGGATATTGTAGACAGTTCTATAAATTAATATGTTTGAGTTTCTGAAGCCCTTATTGTACTTGTGTGCTTGTGCTGACTTCAGTGAGTGCACTTCTTTGATTCAATGCAATGTTTAATTTGTTTGTCAGGTTACCATTGTTCATGTGAAACATGTTTATTAAGACAATATTGTGATATATATGTTAGAACTTCCTTTAGGTTGTCTGTTCATTTTAAAACATTTAATGTTTTAAACATCTTTTGGTGAAATTTGTCTTTTCAGGTTTATGTATATAATCTGTTCAGATGCCGGCCAGCCGTTGCGAGAGGAACTTTCAAAATCGCCGCAAAAAATTCTCACAAATGCTTTTCCTCAGTTTGTTCCGCAAGCTGAAGGATCTGCAGCACAGCCTTCTTCAATGAATAATGAAGGCCTCACAGGCCCCATCTCAGACAGTTTTGCTAGTCAACCTTCATCAAGTGCAGCTACATCTTCTGATGGTTATTTTCATGGGCTTGAGCTTATCTCCACCCTTGTGAAATTGATGCCTGACTGGCTGCATAACAATCGTGTGGTCTTTGATACCTTGTTACTTGCTTGGAAGTCACCTGCGAGAATTGCTCGACTACAAAATGAACAAGAACTTAGTTTGCTTCAGGTAATCTCTTTAGTTATATCACCTTTTATAAACCTGACTCCTTGTTTTTTCCATTTATGATACTTAAATTTAAGCTACATTAGATATGGATTTAGTGAAAAAATCTGAGCATTTTTATTGTATTAGTGCAACAGTAGCACTATCTTTGAATTCTTTATTAATATAGTTTTGAATGCTGAATATATTTGCATTGTACTTGGTAAAATATACTTATCTTTGAATAGTTAATGACAGAACATAATTGTTATGGGCAAATGTGCAATGCATCTCACCAGCTGTTTGTTCAAGTAATAGTCCCATTGTTTAAGATATTTAGAAGTTTTCCTTACTGAGCTCTCGCTTTCCAAATTCTTTACTTCCTTTTTATGGTTACCTATTAAGCATCTTAAGTTCTTTCCGCCATAGTATTCTGTCAACATGGCTTTGTTAGCTCTGTCTATGAAGATTCCGCTTATTACCGTCTTCATTGAGCATTATCTTGTTGTATGTACTTCTTATTAACTATTTAGTAAAAAATTTTAGTCTTTATCTAGTGAGGTATATTATGCTGCTTCTAATATATCATCATTGCCATGCTTAGTAGCAGTTCACAATTTGTTATTGACTGTCTCATAGAAGGGTGAAAAATTGTTAAACTGTAAATATCTGTTGTAGCTAGTTCTGAGTTTTTGGGTCTGATGTTATATGCACATTAGGTATTAAGCTATTTGAGCACATGTTCTTTGTATCTTTAATTTCAAAATCTATCTGTTGGAGAGAAAAATGCCTGGATGATCAGGCACTTTCTTTGACGTAGGTGCCTGAAGACCTCGCACCTCTTGATCCTCTATTCGAAATCCACCTTGCTAGCTGGTCATTATGTAATTCTCTACTTTGAGAGTCGAGTCTTGGTTGCTTAGCATCAGCGGAAGTGTCATTCCCTTTCAAACTTCCCTCCCTTGTACATTAGATGGTTGGCTGATCTTCCATGGAAATAAATGCTGAGAATCTCTTCTTAACTTGCAGATATATATGTATATATATATATGTATGTATAATAATATTATACTACTGTATGTCTACTACTACCTAATTTTGCATACGCATTTCTGAATCCTCACTGTATGTTTCCTGGCTTTTGTAGTTTGGTTTGCACTTTGTTGTTATTGTATTATGTTCTTTTCCAGTTCCAGTGCTGTGCTTCAAAGGACTTGGCATGCTTTACTCCATCCATGTCTCAAATCTATAAACAAACTCAAATTACTAGCACAAGGATTCAGAATGATCTAATGTTTCAGCAATGCTTTTGCAACTGATTAGTATATTTTTTTAGGATATGTTAAATTTTTATTTCTCAAATGGTAGTTAAACTTTTAACCATTTTATTAAAGTGTGAGAGATATTGCTGTATGTTCTAGTTTACTTGTAGGCCTTCCCTTCAAAATGTAAAGCACTGATTGAATGCGTTAGGGTCTCACTAAAGATGTAATTCATGAGCTGTCAAGAGAGTTATAATGTTGTCTAATTCTTGGTTATTACATATCCTTTCTGTTGTTGATCATAGCTGGTACTGATTGTTTGTGAGTCATGCTCCTTCTAAATGTGCAGGTGATGGAAAGTAAGTGGCTTGTAAAATGCTTCCTGAATTATCTAAGGCATGATAAAACTGAAGTTGGTGCTCTTTTTGACATGCTATCAATATTCTTGTTCCACAGCCGTATTGATTACAGTTTTCTCAAGGAATTTTATGTCATTGAGGTAGCTAATACCATCCTCAAATTTTTGAATTCCTGCCTATCATATTTATCTTTTTTCTATCAATTTCCTTTGCTACTTATATTTACTTTCTACTGTTGGATATAGGTTGCTGAAGGATATGCTCCCAACTTAAAGAAAGCAATTCTCACACATTTCTTAAGTATTTTCCAGTCAAAACAGTACGGACAAGATCATTTGGTTGTTGCCATGCAAATACTTATACTTCCAATGTTAGCACACTCTTTTCAAAATGGCCAAAGTTGGGAAGTTGTTGATCCTTCCATTATAAAAACCATTGTTGAGAAGCTTCTTGATCCCCCTGAGGAGGTTATTTATTTGAATCAAATATTTTTTGTCATTGTACATTTTTTTCCCTAACTTGGTAGTAGTTGTTTAAAGATATTGAAGGATTGTCTTTATAGGTAAGTGCGGAGTATGATGAGCCTCTCAGAATAGAACTTCTGCAGCTTGCCACCTTACTGTTGAAGTATCTACAAAATGATCTTGTACATCATCGGAAGGAGCTCATAAAATTTGGATGGAATCATCTCAAGCGGGAAGATAATTCTAGTAAACAGTGGGCTTTTGTCAATGTCTGCCACTTCTTGGAGGCATATCAAGCTCCTGAGAAGATTATTCTTCAGGTACCACATTCAATGATTGTTATACTACCATTTCATGCTTGTTTACTACATTGACAATTCAACTTGGCTAGCTTCAAGTAATTAAGATCTATATAAGGGCCTGTTACACCCCTGCTGTAGGGTGCATTGCTATTAGGAGCACTACTAATACACCCTAACAGTTTCTCTTTGCGGTAAAATCAAATGAACAAAATTGTGGCTTTTGCTTTTGAGGCTTTAAATCTCCTTACTGTCTGGTTGCAGTAGAAGTTTCAGATTTTTCTCTTTGCCAAATGTTCTATAGAGGTTGTTACTGCAAGTCACATGTGCTCCTTCCTTTTTGGACATTGCATTTGAATGTGATGATTTGTTAATTCTCAGTTTTTCACCTGTCTTTCATGCAGGTTTTTATCGCTTTACTGAGAACTTGCCAGCCAGAAAACAAGTTGCTGGTCAAACAAGCTCTTGATACACTCATGCCTGCTCTGCCTCGAAGATTGCCTCCTGGAGATACTCGTGTGCCAATATGGATTCGATACACAAAGAAAATTCTTGTTGAAGAAGGCCATTCAATCCCTAACATGATTCACATTTTCCAGCTTATAGTACGCCATTCTGACCTCTTCTATAGTTGCAGAGCACAGTTTGTTCCTCAGATGGTTAACTCTCTTAGTCGGTTAGGGTTGCCGTACAACACAACCCCAGAAAACCGACGTCTTGCCATTGAGCTTGCTGGATTAGTAGTTGCCTGGGAAAGGCAAAGGCAGAATGAAATGAAGGTCGTACAAGAAACCGACGTCCATAATCAGATGACTGAATTATTTAATCCTACTGCTGTTAGTGCTGATTCAAAGCGCCCGTCGACGGATGTTTCTGCATTCCCTGATGATTTGAGTAAGCGGGTAAAAGTTGAGCCAGGTCTGCAGTCTCTCTGTGTTATGTCACCAAGTGGTCCATCCTCTATTCCAAACATTGAAACACCAGGATCAAGCGGCCAACCTGATGAGGAGTATAAACCTAATGCTGCAATGGAGGAGATGATTATCACTTTTCTCATAAGGGTTTGTATTACTTATTAATATTCTTTTGTTTTTCTTGGAAAAGAGCATTATTTAGCATCTAAAATTGGTATTTTTAGGTTGGTTTGATTAATTTGGACTTTGCATTCATCTCTTGTTCTCTAGGTTTTTAAAGTTGACTCTTTAGTAGTTGTTCCATTGCCATTCCATCATGTAAAATAAGTTGATATTATTGTTTTGAGTTTTTTTTTTTTTTTTTTTCACTTATTTTCCGGACATTAACTAGTCAAGAAATGTAAATTTGATTCAATTTCATACTTCTTGCTTAAGAATCATGGACAAATAGCTTGAGTTTGTTAAGATATGCTAGCATTCTTAATATTACATCCTATTAGGCATTTGAATATTGGTTGTATTGGGGGGAGGGTGTTGTGCCATACCGGTGGAGGCCTGTTTGGCCAGGGTTTTAGATGTAGTGCTGTTTCACTTTATTCTTAAAATTTTTGTACTCATAATGTCATTCGGTAGTAGGGTTTATCTGCACCAAGTGTATTCTTGCACTTTACTCTATGCAGTAAATAATTGATGAATAATCTAAAATTAAATTTAATTCACTGTATGTGATCTATGGCATGCAAAAGTATATATATAAATCATAAGTTATGAAAAGTTGTTATTTAGACGTCAAATAGTTTAAAAATCAATAATTCATAAAGATACATTTTGTGCTTTAGGTGAAAAGTTGTTTGGATGTATCAATCTTTGGAATGTTATAAAATCAAGGATTTAAGTGCCGTGGCACGGGGTCGTGCTGGAAACCTGCCGGTACGGTACGGCACGGTGAGTGCCGAGCCGTGCCGATGCGTGCCGGTCAAAAAAATTCTCGTGTGCCGACACATAATAGCATGAAATATTTATTTTCTTTAGCAACAAAATATTCTAACTATTTATTATGTCTTTTTATTACATCTTTTGAACTTTATTGAGGAAATTACTTACTAATTTAAAGAATAAAGGGTTTTGAGCTGTGTCATCGGCACGGGGTTTGTATCATGCCGGTATCTTGTTGGTACGGTATGACACAGTGGATACGGCCTGTGCCGACGGGCACTTAAAACCTTGATTATAAAATACTTCTACAAAATTACAATTTTATTTAAGGTTATAATAGGACATTAGGCCACCGTTTGGTTCGGGGTTAAGTAAAAACTTGTTATTCCAGGAATAGAGTTAAGTTCGGGGTTAAGATGGGGTTAGAGTAATTTTGTGTTTGGTTGAGAATTGGGTTTAGTCCAGGTATAGATAAAATAGTATTTGGTTGGAGTAGGTGGGATAAGAAGGATAGTGGGTAAAATAGTATTTTGTTTGGTTGGAGTAGTGGGGTGGGGTGGGGTTAGCTAATCCCACCCCCGAAATTGGGTGTTTGGGAATAATTTCGGGGTTAAGGAGTTATTCCACCTCTTAATCCTGAACCAAATGGGTGCTAGAGGAGTGGTGCCCCGTGGACAGGGTGCATACAATAATTTCTAAGTAAAATGGATTGATGATGAATCTGGGAAAAAGTTGGTATGTTTCTGTTGTTGTGGCATCAGCAAGGGAAATTCCAATGCAGAAACTTTGATTATTCAACTGTTGCATTTTTCTCCCTAACCGCAGTTAGTGCGTCGGCAGAACATAAAGTGGCCAAAGCCGAACAGTTTGAAGGAGGCCTGAAGTGCAGCCTCCTTCAGCTGAAACCGGGCCAAACATGGCCATAAATGGGTGTGATATACATAAATCCTTTCTTCTAGCAATGTCATTTAAAAGCGACTCAATTGGGTGTGCAAGACAAGATATTTTCTATCAAAAAGAGCTTCTTTTCTCTGATAAAGTATGTTGGTTTACATAGCTTTTAAATTGCTAATCCTCTATTCATCTGACAATTATTTATTGGCAGCTTTTGGTTTTACTTTTAAGCATGAGTTTCTGGAAGTTGAAAATGGTAGTCAGTCCTATTTGAACTTGTGAAAGTAATGCTTAGGTTGTGTGATACATTTTAATGTTGGATATCAAACTCTTTATTCAATGTTTACTGGACCGGTTTAAAATGTTTGCGAAAGTATAGGCATCAGTCTTAGCACCTAATTTCTCCGTTGGAAATTTGTTGTTTTAGTCTTGCATTCAACATCTCTATGAAGAGAGTCAATAGTAGCCCTAGAAATTGGTGCAACTTAGCTAGAAAATGATAATCTTTTTGACAATACTTTTGATAATCCTTCTATGTCACAGAGAATAAATATTTGCTCTTATTGGTCTTGATTACTTATTATCCTGAATGGAATTTCAGGTATGCTGTGGAGAATTACTTGCTCCTTTCATTTTAAGTGTCAGATCAAAACACTAGGGAAATGCTTTTCTATTTAGCTCTTCTGTTAAGAACTATAGTTCTTTATACTAGGCAAACAGTGCTTTTTGTACAGAGCTATCTAAGCTGGACTGGCCATCATAAATTATGAATGATGCTGTTAATTATGTATAGCACAAATTTCAATTCACATTTGTCTCCATCTTGCTGGAAGTCTCATTGAGGCTATGGGATTGCAATACGGAAGTAAAATTTGCATGAAATATATGCTCGTGATTATTGTAGGGCTGAGTTTCAAAACAGCATATATGAAAAATTTCAATTTATTCCAATAAAATATAAAACTGTTTTTCTTTTCATTTCATAATGCAGGTCGCACTGGTGATAGAACCTAAAGATAAGGAATCTACCTCGATGTACAAGCAAGCTCTAGACCTACTTACTCAAGCTTTAGAAGTCTGGCCAAATGCCAATGTTAAGTTCAATTATTTGGAGAAGTTGCTTGGAAATCTAACACCTTCCCAGTCTAAGGACCCAGCAACGGCTCTTGCTCAGGGCCTTGATGTCATGAACAAAGTTTTGGAGAAGCAGCCCCGTCTTTTCATCCGGAATAACATTAATCACATTTCTCAGGTATGCTAGATTTGCTGTACTCTTGTGCTATACATTAATGAAGTAATAATGAGCTAGTCACTTCATTCATTTGGGAAATTTTATATTTTTAGATACTAGAGCCCTGCTTCAATAATAAGATGATGGATGCTGGAAAGTCGCTTTGTTCCTTACTGAAAATGGTCGTCAGTGCTTTTCCGGTTGAAGCTACTACTACGCCGCAGGAAGTAAAGATGTTATATCAAAGAGTTGCCGAGCTCATTCAAAAGCATCTGGCTGCTGTGACAACTCCTCAGATATCACTTGAAGTTAGCAATGCCAACTCTATCATAAGCTTTTCTCTTTTTATTCTTAAATCCCTTGCAGAAGTACAGAAGAACTTTGTTGATCCGTTCATTCCTTTACTGCTCCGAGTCCTCCAACGCCTTGCACGAGACATGGGATCTTCTGCTGGTTCTCATATTAGACAAGTATGGCTTTTATCTACTTTGTGGAGTGTATTAATTTTCTTCTGGTAGAATTTTTTTTTTTTTTTTTTTGGTTCTGGTTCCTTTTCCTGTGGTAGTATGTAATTTCACTTCTCAATATTTATGTTATGTGACTTAACAAATTACTTGTTTCTTTTTCCTTGCGTAACTAATGGTTTACATAAGTAAATTGTTAAAGTTGCCTAATTGCTGTCTAGTGATGTATGGATTTCCCTGTTCGATATTTTCTCTCCTGATATCGTAATCACAATGTGCTTTAAATAATGTCATGACTTTAACGTTGTTTCTCCACTTCATTAGTAGCTGTTCGCAGTATTGGGGTTTCTTTATGATGCCTGAGCTTATATTAACATTTTTTTTACATTCCTTAATCATCTATAATGATTAAATTTTTTTTTCCCCTGTATCGTTGCATAGATCTTATGTGTTTTTTATTTCCATTTTCCTTTTTTAGGCGCAGAGGGCTGATATAGATTCCTCAGCCAGTTCACGTGCCACAGCTGACTCTTCTACCATCATTTCTAACATGAAATGCCTCTTACAACTAATTAGCGAAAGGGTCATGCAATCAGCTGAATATAAACGGCAAATAGGCCAAATTCTTCATGCTCTTCTTTCAGAGAAAGGGACAGACACCAGTGTGCTTTTGTGCATACTCGATACAGTAAAGAAATGGATTGAGGATGACTATAAGCTTGCTCCTTCTGGTGCTTCATCTGCAACTCTTACTCAGAAGGAGATAGTATCTTATCTTCAGAAGCTATCACTAGTTGACAGGAAAAACTTCACTCCTGCTGCACTAGAAGAGTGGGATGAGAAGTATTTGCAGCTTCTATATGGAGTTTGTGCCGATTCAACCAAGTAAGTGCTTAGCTTATTGCAATAGATTTTTATTGGGTGTACATACAAGCCTTACCTGAATCATAGCATTATGAAAGGCTACCTAACTAGTAGAATTTTGATTTCGCTCCGCTCCCTCAGCTTCTATTGCTTTTGAACTTTTGGGAATTCCATCAAATTCTGTTGGAGCTTAGAGGTCTGACAAAAAATTATATTTAACATTCTTTATCAAGTTAGAGAATATTTTGTTAGATAAAGGTCACTTAATATTCAGTCAAAAAAGATAGAAATACATTGTTTTTTTTTTTAACAAGGTCAGATGGTTGTTTGAAGATGGATTGTTGTTCAATTAGAAAAGGGTTGGTGCTTCTAGGTTTTTAGCCCTTGGATCAAGGCTTGTGGAGTTAGGATGATATCAATCCTCCTGGGTTTAATGGTGATTGGTAGGATATCATGGATCCAAAGAAGGTTTGATCTAATGGTGAAAAAGTTAGAACCACGAAATGGGTTTTACTTCTAGATGTATTCTAGCTCACCACTGTCACTTCCCCCTCCCTCGGCGGCCAGAGAGACTTCTATATGACTATGAGTACGGTCAACTTCATACTCATAAGTCTTCGATGATAGAGCTTTCAAATCGACGATCTATACTGTTTGACATGATTTAGAGCATCCAAACCTTCTAGAAATCAAATTTCAAGATTTTTTCACGTCATTTACCTTACGATCAAAAGGCCTCTAAATTTACAATTTTAGCAGTCGATACGAGACATTTTTACATTTAATAGTATGGTATAATTGGCTTGATTGAATGTTTTATAGAAAATTCTATTCCCTATCTATATCGAGATCAGTAACTCTCATCTTAAATCAAAGATTCTTATATTTTTAGAATATCAATTGGTTTGACTATTCAATGTATCCACTTGATGGACTTGATAATTATCTTTGTAAAACATGAAATTCGGTTTGAGGATACTTCAAATGCTCTAAACAAGGATTTGAATGCCTATTGGCACAAGCCGTATCTACCATACCGTATCGTGCCATTAAGATATAAGTACGATGCAATTCCCGTACCGATGACATGACTTAGAACTCTCTTTTTTAAAAATTAGTAAGTATTTTCTCAATAAAGTTCAAAAGATTTGATAAAAATGTATAATAAACAATTAGGATATTTTGCTGCTAAAGAAAATAAATATTGTATGTCATTTTATGTCGGCACACATTTTTTGTGACCGGTACGCATCGGCATAGCCCGGCACGCACCATGCCGTATCTTGCTTGCAAGTTTTCGGTATGACCTCATGCCATGATACATAAATCCCTAGATCTAGATCATATTTAACAATTTTATTCTCCGTACTTCAAAGGTTCCATCCAAAATGACTTATCAGTACGAAAGCCTTTGTACTCATAAGAGTATGGTAGCTCTACTTTCTCTCTCTCTCTCTCTCTCTCTATTACTTCTAAAGTACGTAAATAGTGCATGGTATAGACTTTTGGGCTCTTCGGCCCATGCTAGTGCAACCACCATATAGTAAACCATAGATATCCAAGGGTTTAAAAAGTTGGACTATTCATGTGCTATTGGAAATCTAGCTAGGCCATATATATATAGAGAGAGAGAGAGAGAGAGAGAGAGGAGGGAGGAGGGAGGGACGGAGGGAGGGGAGACTATATACGCGCGAGAGAGAGAGAGAGAGAGAGAGAGAGAGAGAGAGAGAGAGAGAGAGTATATATGAGAGAGAGAGAGAGAGACTATATGCTTTTAGAAGTATGGAGGCTTTCGTGCTTTCACTTTGTTTCGATGAGGAGACATCTGAATCAACGATCGGCTCCATTAGACTTGATCTACACTATTTGAAATATATTGAAACTTAATTTCGTGATTTTTCGATATCTGCTATATTGTGATCGAAAGGTCCAAAATGAAAGTTTGAAAATAAAAATCACATAAAAGCAATGATAGAAGACAAATTTTAGACCAAACGTACTAATATTACTTTAGATAGTAAGATTTTTTTTTTAAATTTCACGCAATTTGGATAATTTTACACCGTTAAACTTGTAATTGCCTCATATTGACCATTAAAATAGATGAATTTTGAGACCTTTCTATCACAAGGTCAATGATATCGAGAAGTCATGAAATTTAGTTTCTAGATATTCCAAAAAGTGTAGATCAAGTCTCACTGAGCTAATTGTTGATTCAAAAGTCCCATTATTGAAAACAAAGTGGAAGTACGGAAGCCTCCACGCTTCTAAAAGCATAGTAGCCTCTCTCTCTCTCTCTCTCTCTCTCTCTCTCTCTCTCTCTATATATATATATATATATATATATATATATATATTGCTTTCTCACTTTCTCAGGGAAAAGGTCTGTGTGATTTTACCTTGTAATATTGAGTATATTAATATTTTTGCTTGTCTTATAACTTTTATGCTACCAGGTTTCCATTGACCCTTCGCCAAGAAGTATTTCAAAAGGTTGAAAGGCAATTCATGCTTGGGCTACGAGCGAAGGATCCAGAAGTTAGACAGCGGTTCTTCATGCTTTACCATGAATCCCTTGGAAAAACCTTATTTGCGAGGCTTCAGTTTATCATTCAAATTCAGGACTGGGAAGCTGTAAGTGATGTTTTCTGGCTGAAGCAGGGTCTTGATCTTATCTTGGCTATCTTAGTAGAGAATGAGCCGATCACTCTTGCCCCAAATTCCGCACGAGTACCTCCACTAATGGTACGGGGAGTTGGTCCGGAACGTTCGCCAATGCAGCAGCAGCAGCAGGCAACTGATCCAGCAGATTGTTCAGACGGTGCTTCACTTTCATTTGACTCTCTTACAGCAAAGCATGCCCAATTCTTAACTGAGATGTGCAAGCTTCAGGTGAGTTGGCTCTTCTCTGAATTTATGCCACAATAAATACTTCAAGGTAGGGAAAAGAAAAGAGGATTTTACATATAATTGCAAAATCTGAATTCTACATATAATTGCAAAATCTGTAAAGTGCAGCTTAGAAAAAATTACCTCATCTTAAGTTGGTGAGTCATCCAATATATTTGGGTGAGCTGGTTTTGTATTACAAGAATAGGATTGGACAGGGTTGGATTGGATTGGATTGGATATATACAATTCTAATCTTACGTTAGGTGAAACAGTGGTTTAGGGATTATATAAACTAATTCTATTCCTATGTTTGGTGTACTGAGAGAGAATATGGATTGGACTATTTTTTATGAACTCTCCCTCTTACCGTCCTATCCAGCTCCCCCCTGCCCCTATCCCTCACTCATTGGCAATGGTAGCAAAGCCTATGCCAACTTCTTAGTAAATGCTGCTTATTCTCACTGGATTCCGCAAATCTTGTCTATTATCTTTTTTGTAAAATTGTAGAATAACCCTCAATTATTGAAAATTGTGAAACAGATCCCTTAGGTTTTACCTTTTTTTATTGGAATCCTCTCAATTTTCTAATTATTTGAAATAAATGATTTTAGGCAGAAAAATTTGAGAGTTCTCTCAAATCAATAAATAATTTTATCAAATGTATTAACTCTAATTTTGTTAGTAAATAAAATTAAACTAATTAAAGTTTAATAATTAACTATAACAATTTAAATAAGAAAATTTAGAAGTTGAGAGGGAGAGCATCTTAATTAAAAAAAAAAGTTCAGGGGTCTATCTAAATTTACTTATGTTCTCCATAAATTTTTACCTATCCTTTTCGGAGTTTTTTGGGCTACTAAGCCTACAACACCTTTTAAATATAAAAATAGGTATCCAAATTTTTATTTATAAATATAGGTTGATAAACGCAGTGAATCATTTACCGCTTTCTAAAAGCGGCGAATGATTCACCGCTTTTACCCTAATTTATATATTTCCTACATCCAAATTTCAAAAGATGTATGGTATTAAACACTACAAATAGCTTTAATTCTTTGAAGAAAGCGGTGAATGAATTATCGCATTTAGAAAGTGGCAATTCATTCACCGTATAGGCCTAGTTTTGTAAATAAATTTTGTAGAGGACTATTTTATAATTATAGTATTTTCGAAGTCTATTAATAAAAAAAATTCATCCTTTTCTCTCCTAAATTCTCGTTCTTGTCACCTTCTCTTCCCTCTGCTTCTTCTTCTTCTTCTGCTTGTCTCCTCCCGCCATGGATGATGAAGTGAGGGGGGAGGACAAAGCGAGTCGGGGAGAGCGATAGAGAGAGAGAGATCACTGCATCTTAGGTTAGGGTTTGGGAGGAGTCAGGGAGAGCGTTGTGAGGGATCGTGTTGGGTGAGAGGATTGGGTTATTCCAATCCCATCTAATCCCCTCTGTTTCGATGGGATGAGTCAGTCCCATGTGAGCTGGCCAAATTGACTGGACCGGGTTTGCGTATCCAATCTGGTATAAGTCCAAACATCGGATCAGTTTAAGTTTGGAATTATTATCAATCCAATCCCAATCCCACGCTCCAAACATGCCCTTAGGGTATGTGCAAACAACTAAGCTTTTGAAGGGCATATCTGAAAATTCAGATTTTGCAGGTATTATGTATATAAATAGATAATTTCTAGGGGTACATGTGTCATTATCTCAATAATGAACAGAAACACTTCAGGCTGACCTTTTAAATTAATCCACCATACGTACTGGCTAAAGCTGTATGCTATTCTCTCATGTTTGCAGGTTGCCGATCTTGTGATTCCCTTGAGGGAACTTGCATATACAGATGCCAATGTTGCATACCACATCTGGGTCTTAGTCTTCCCTATTGTTTGGGTTACTCTACAGAAAGAAGAACAAGTGGCATTGGCTAAGCCAATGATTGCTCTTTTGTCGAAAGATTACCACAAAAGGCAGCAAGGAAGCAGACCTAATGTCGTGCAAGCTCTTCTCGAAGGGCTTCACCTGAGCCACCCTCAACCTCGAATGCCAAGTGAGCTCATCAAATACATAGGTAAAACATTTAATGCATGGCATATCTCCCTGGCGCTTCTGGAGAACCACGTTATGCTCTTCATGAATGAGGCCAAATGTTCTGAATCACTAGCTGAGCTTTATCGGCTTCTTAATGAAGAAGACATGAGGTGTGGGTTATGGAAGAGAAGATCGATCACTGCCGAAACAAGAGCTGGGCTTTCGCTAGTCCAGCATGGTTATTGGCAGCGAGCTCAAAGTCTCTTCTATCAGGCGATGATCAAGGCAACACAGGGCACGTATAATAACACTGTTCCGAAAGCAGAAATGTGCCTTTGGGAAGAGCAGTGGCTTTCCTGCGCATCTCAGTTAAGCCAGTGGGATGTCTTGGCTGATTTTGGCAAAAGTGTGGAAAATTATGAAATTTTGCTCGATTGCCTTTGGAAAGTACCTGACTGGGCATATATGAAGGAGAATGTGATCCCTAAAGCTCAGGTTGAGGAGACACCTAAGTTGCGTTTAGTGCAGGCCTTCTTTTCTCTTCACGATCGAAATGCCAATGGTGTTGGCGACATAGTTTCAAAGGGTGTTGAGCTTGCGCTAGAAAATTGGTGGCAATTGCCTGAAATGTCTGTCCAGTCAAGAATGCCTCTACTACAACAGTTTCAGCAGCTAGTTGAAGTACAAGAGTCAGCTAGAATACTTGTGGATATTGCAAATGGGAACAAACAACCTTCAGGAAATTCGGGTTCCAATTCTCACAATGCCTTCGCTGATCTCAAGGATATCCTCGAGACATGGAGACTACGGACTCCGAATGAGTGGGATAATATGACTATCTGGTATGATCTACTCCAATGGAGGAATGAGATGTACAATGCTGTAATAGATGCATTTAAGGACTATGCTCAAACAAATCCTCAACTTCATCATCTGGGTTATCGAGACAAGGCTTGGAATGTGAATAAGCTCGCCCACATAGCTCGCAAGCAAGGACTCCATGATGTCTGTGTATCTATACTTGATAAGATGTATGGACATTCTACCATGGAAGTTCAGGTCATTATTCATTTATGTCATCCTTATTCCACTATTAGATTTCATTCGATTAGTTCCTGTTGTATTTATGTTTGCCATCTGCTTACAGGAAGCTTTTGTTAAAATAAGAGAACAAGCGAAGGCTTATTTGGAAATGAAAGGCGAACTCATTAGTGGGCTTACTTTAATTAACAATACAAATCTTGACTACTTCCCTGTGAAGCATAAAGCAGAAATATTTCGTCTCAAAGGCGACTTTTTGCTAAAGATGAATGATTGTGAGAATGCAAATATTGCTTATTCCAATGCAATAAGCCTTTACAAACATTTGCCAAAAGGGTGGATCAGCTGGGGAAACTATTGCGATATGGTATGTTGCAATTTGTCCTACCTAAACAATTTCTTCATGTACTTCAAGAATAGTTTAGGTATACAAGTATCTCCTTTTTGCAGATTTATAAAGAAACACATGAAGAGGTATGGTTGGAATATGCCGTCAGCTGCTTCTTCCAAGGCATCAAGTATGGCGTGTCAAACTCAAGGGGCCATCTAGCTCGAATTTTATATCTTCTTAGCTTTGATACGCCGAATGAAACCGTGGGAAGGGCATTGGATAAATATCTTGACCAATTGCCTCATTGGGTTTGGCTTTCATGGATACCACAGCTACTGCTCTCCTTGCAGCGAAGTGAAGCACCGCACTGCAAGCTAGTTCTTTTAAAGATTGCTCAAGTTTATCCACAGGTACATAAAATTATCCGGAGGTTGCGTCGTTGTCTGCTTATTATCTCCTATTTAAAAAAACTAATACCCCTCTTTTGTAGGCCTTATATTATTGGCTACGCACGTATTTAATGGAGCGACGTGATGTTACTCATAAAGCTGAATATGGAAGAAATTTTGCCCTGGCCCAACGCATGCAGCAAGCTGCATCAGTAAACAGTGCTGGCTCTCAAAACTTGGTTGATGGGAATGCCAGAGCCCCTAATCATCTTAGCAGCGGTAACTTAACGCCTGAAAGCCAGGTTCACCAAGGAGGGGCCCAGTCGGCAGGTGGTTCTAGCGGCCCTCATGAAGGAGGGAACTCTCAAGGGCAAGAGACTGAGAGGTCTGCGGCTGAAGGAGGTGCTGGTACTACTAGCCATGATCAACCTCCACAGAGCTCAGTTGCTTCAGAAGGAAGCCAAATTCCTTTGAGACGGAGTGGCGGCGCTGGTGCTCTTTCTTGGGTTGCTGCTGCTGCTAGTGCCTTCGAGGCTGCGAAGGACATAATGGAGGCTCTTAGAAACAAGCACAATAATTTGGCTAACGAGCTTGAGGTAAGAAATTGCATGGCAGTTGCTAACTACCGCTGCAAGAACAGAATGCAAACGATTTTTCCAGATTTGTTTATAAGATAGGTCATCATTTTTGCTTGTTTCCTATTTAGTATCTTGTAGCATGTGTGTAAAGTCCAGGTATTAGCTGTGCAAATTTGTAGAGGATGAATGTGGAACTTGTAGGAGTCTGACTAGCTGAAATAAGATGTATCCTAACTTGTTATAGTCATTAATTAATTGAGAGGAGTTGGGGTATCCTATTGAGCTATAATTACTGTTTTTGAGGTTAATAAGCTTCTGTCCAGAAGTTCTTGGCCTATAATTTATATACAAGAGATCTGTTAACTTCTGGTCTATATTTTTCTAATAAAGAAGATCTATTCTTTGTCATTTGCCTAACAGTTTTTGCTTGGCCGGAAATTATTGTCTGTTTCCTGTACTAAATAACTTGGTTAAGCTTTTATTCTTACAGAGTTTTCTTTTTATTTCTCTTTTCCTCCAGTATTTACTTTCTGAAATTGGTTCGAGATTTGTCACTCTTCCTGAGGAACGGCTCTTGGCTGTGGTCAATGCATTGCTGCACCGATGCTACAAGTATCCAACAGCCACCACTGGTGAGGTCCCACAATCTCTGAAGAAGGAGCTCTCTGGCGTTTGCCGAGCCTGTTTTTCACAAGATGCCGTGAACAAGCATGTCGACTTCGTGAAGGAATATAAGCAGGACTTTGAGCGTGATCTCGATCCTGAAAGCACAGCTACTTTCCCAGCTACTCTGGCTGAATTGACGGAACGATTAAAGCACTGGAAGAATGTTCTCCAGAGCAATGTTGAAGACAGGTTCCCTGCTGTCTTGAAACTCGAAGAAGAGAGTAAAGTATTGCGTGATTTTCATGTGGTTGATGTGGAGGTTCCGGGACAGTATTTCACTGACCAGGTCTAGTCAAAATAGTCTTCATCAGTATTCTTTCATATACCCATGGAAAATCATCTAGTTATGTATATAATTCCATATAGAATATGGATAGACAAATAGGCTCTTAGATAACTTTTAACTTCTTAAATGCACCTTTCTTCTCACCAAATTGTTGATCTTTTAAAAAGTTCTTTCAAGTCCACATAACCAACACTCTCCAAGGATTGGATGTCTCTCTGACTTAAGGGTATTTTGTAAGAAACTACATTTGAGGGGCATACATGAAAATTCTCTATTTTACTGGTGCTTGTTTGCAACTAAATGATATTGTGCTGATATACTCGTATATGCAAAGTCCCTTTTTGGGCTGTTGAAATTGTCTTCGAAGTATATATTCTGATTTATGACTGTACTTCCCAGGAAGTTGCACCTGACCATACCATAAAGTTAGACAGAGTAGGCCCGGATATTCCAATTGTACGGAGACATGGGAGTAGCTTCCGGCGATTGACGCTCATAGGCTCTGATGGTTCTCAGCGACATTTTATTGTTCAGACCTCCTTAACTCCGAATGCTAGAAGTGATGAACGTATGCTCCAGCTATTCCGGGTGCTGAACAAGATGTTTGATAAACACAAGGAAGCAAGGCGGCGCCATTTGACTATCCACACTCCAATAATAATTCCTGTTTGGTCACAGGTGAAGTGAAATTGTCTTTTCTTTTCTCCGTTTCTCTTTTACTGCTAAACGTTAGCTTTTGGTTTATTGTTTCCCTGTCTTCTAAGTAGTAGCTTTTGCAAAACCATCTAAGTATATAATTTTTCAGAATCTTAAATTTTTTATGTCCTTTGTAGACTTGATTCCTCACATACACACAGATGCACAAGAATACAAACATATACACACATTAAAAGCTTTTTCAATATGTAATCATCTTCCCCTATGAGTTGGATTGCTCCCTGCCACTTCTTTTGGGTAAGAAGCTTCTTTCTTTGAGGGGTATATAGGTTCAGGTTTTACAGGAGATATTTTCAAGAAGATGATTTTGGCAGTATATATTTGCAAAATCCTGTTAGCGTTTCTCTCGTCCTCCTGTCTGTTAAAGTTATCGAATAGCAAACTATTTTGTTCAGGTTCGGATGGTGGAGGATGATGTGATGTATAGCACATTCCTCGAGGTGTACGAGATTAATTGTGCACGCCACAACCGGGAAGCTGATACGCCTATCACTAATTTCAAGGAACAGCTCAACCAAGCCATCTCAGGGCAATACCCACCTGAAGAAATAGTAAATCTACGTCTACAGGCGTATAACGAAATAACAAAGAATGTTGTCAATGACAATGTCTTCTCTCAGTACATGTACAAAACTCTACCAAGTGGGAACCACCTCTGGACCTTCAAGAAGCAATTTGCCATCCAGCTGGCACTTTCATGCTTTATGTCGTACATGCTGCAGATTGGTGGAAGGTCCCCAAACAAGATCCTGTTTGCTAAGAACACTGGAAAGATATTCCAGACTGATTTTCATCCAGGTATTGTTTAGTAAGCATAGTATGTTTATCCTAGTGGAGCCCTTATTTCCAATCTTTAGCAGATTTTTCATTTTATTTTTTATTTTTTTTGTCAGCTTATGATCCGAATGGAATGATTGAGTTCAACGAACCAGTTCCGTTTAGATTGACGCGTAACATGCAAGCTTTCTTTTCACATTTTGGCGTCGAGGGCCTTATTGTCTCTGCCATGTGTGCTGCAGCTCAGTCTGTAGTTTCACCTAAAGTGAGTCGTCTTCTTACCTGATCATAAATAATATCTTTTGGTGGTAATAAAATATAAGAGCTAGTTTAGAGGTGAAGAGTCTTGGATTTGTAACCACTTCGTTGCAGCTTTGGTTCTTGTGAGTAGCTGCTTTCTTGAAGTAGTTTACGGTTGCAAATCCCTGTTCGTAACCTGTGTGGTGTGGAACATCAAGCTTGATTGAAATAACAACACCGAATGTGGTCTATTGGATATCTGATTCTACCTGTGGCATGCGATTATGAGACACGAATATCACAACTTTGATTTTAATCATCATACCAAGCAAAAGCAGAAACAAAAAAAGCCAGTAGCTGATAATTTAGTTGATGATGGTAGTAGATGGATGGGCATGTTATGTTGTTTCTAAATCATTTGTTGGTGTTTAATATTTATGAAATTTCCTGCCTACAAAAGATGTAATTAACTCATACGGGCTTTTGTCTATTTTGCAGCAAACTCAACACATCTGGTATCACCTAGCCATGTTCTTCCGAGATGAATTACTATCTTGGTCCTGGAGGAGGCCACTTGGTATCCCCTCTGTACCGGTCGCTGCGGGAATGATCAACCCTCTGGACTTTGAACAGAAAGTGACGACTAATGTGGAGCACGTTATCAGCCGGATCAAAGGAATAGCACCACAGGTTCTCTCGGAAGGGGTAGTGTTTCTTCTCTCTCTCTCTCTCTCTCTCTCTCTCTCTTTCTCTAAATCTTTATATTTAATCATAGTTCATCTAATTGTGTATCTAGATGATATTTCCATAAATCTACTTGTTGCTCGAAATAAATGACTGATAAGTGCATTCATCTGTAATTTACGAGTTGTATTTTGTGTAGAAGTGGGAATGAATAATCCTTCCCCTCCTTTCTTACTCCTAAAAAGCACTTCATTCTTTTGACAAAAGATTGTTGGGTGGGCATTTCATATCGGGATTCATATTTTAAACATTGTTGGTAATATTTATAGGTCTTGAAGCCTGAAATAGTAGGAGGAAACGTGTAAGATTTGGTGGACGAAGAAGATATTACTATTATTTTTTCCCCTAGTTTTTAGTGTCACCGTATTTTGGATCCAACTCTCTAAGTAGCGTTAATCCAGCTTTCAAGTTATTCAGTCTTTTGTATCATTTTGACATAGATTTCCTTCCCTTGTAACAACACAGGAAGAGAATGCGACGGAACCGCCACAGTCGGTACAAAGAGGCGTGACGGAACTGGTGGAAGCGGCATTGTCCCCCAGGAACTTGTGCATGATGGACCCGACTTGGCACCCGTGGTTCTAGCTTTTGCCTAATTTACTTAAATCACCCTCTTTTCTGCTTAAGCTTTCCTCGTAAATATTTGTACATAACAAGAAGCTAACAACAAACAAACGGGATTACCGTAGTTTTAAGGGTAACGTAATCGGGCGCCGTCCAAAATTTTGTACAAAAGTAGGTACAAGAGGATGATGCTATTTATGTGTGTTCTATGACGGATGTTAATCAATTATTATTATTATTTATCACATGATTTTGCCTGCTTCCCTGTGTTTCCTCCCCGTTTCCTCTTCCTGTGTTTAGTGCCGAAAATTGAGGCGAATTCGAAATTAGTTTGTGCAGTTGTGTGTAAAATATGTGCTGTGTCCACGGCCTTCCTCTTGCCGCAGCATTGTCGGTATCCCGTACTTGAGTTCAATTCAATTCCAAGTATTACTGCTGTCTCCGCACGCGGATAAGTTTGTGCTGACTGGGCCTTCATATTAAAGAGTGAGGGTGTGTGTCGAGCCGTGCCAGACGTGTCAACTGTGACACGTCGTGGACACGCCGGCTTGCCCTACTTGAGGTACGTGGGAATTCTGGATTCGACAATTGTCTTCTTCTTCGCATGGTTTCATTGGCTGACAGCTGCTACTGCTAGAAAGTTTGGGTGGTGAATGGTGATGTCCTCAAACAAGGGGAATTGCTTTGCTTTCCATCCCTACTACCTTTTCCAAGAGCCAAAGTGAGAGGAGAGAGGAAGAGTCTAAGCTCTGTGATAAAGGAATTGTGGTGTCCTTCTCATTAAAGTTACTTGTTCTTATCAGTGGGCCGCAGCGACTTTTTCTCTTTTCTTGCTTTTCCCATTTCTTGTCTTGGATGAATTGGCAATTTGAATTTCTTTTTTTAAAAAAAGAATAAATTTGACAGGCCGCCTTAGTTGTTGTTTCAGTCTGCTCGAGCCTAGTTTGATAATGCGATGGCTAAAAATTTAAAAAAAAAAAAACTTAGAAAGTGCTTTTTCTTAATGCTTCTCCGGAGAAGCATATGGTTACATACTTTTCTGGTAACGATTGCAACCATAATTTTATTATATAAATTTAGAAAAAAAATTGCATCAGAAAAGGAATGGAAATAAGAATTTGAAAACGGAAGGTTTAAAAGTCCAATTTGTTTGGTTAAGAATCGGAATAATATTCCAATTTAAATTTAAAAATTATAGATTTTAATTAAACTTTGGACGTAATTAAATTTTGAACCCAAATTCTTCCAACTGATAATTTGAACTAAAATTTTAAATTTATAATTCAAATTCAAATTCAAAATAAAATTCTAAATTTGAAATCAAAATTTAAATATCGAACTCATATTAGAATTTCAATTTATAAACTTAAAGAAGAAAAGGCTAGGACAGATATGGAATTTAACACCGTCAGATCCCCGATCCGTAGGAGCAGTGGATGATTAATAAAGAGCCCCATTCCATTGCTGGAATGCTGGTACCACCATACCATTTGCTGCTGCTGCTGCTGCTTCCTTGGGATCTACAACCATAAAGGACAGCACTACGTACTTAACCGTTGCATGAATGAGATATCATAATTACCGTATACCATATTTTATGTTTTATTGCTCTGGCAGAAAAGTTTTTTTTTTTTTTTTTTTCTTTTTCGGGAGATGTTTTCGTTGGCTGAGAGTGAAACACCCAAAGTAGTAGAATTTTCAGAAAGTAAAACTTTATCGCTTATTTGGTCTGCAAAAGTAAATATAAATTGCACTTTACAAAAGTGGGTTAGCAAGACAGTGGCGAGAGAGGAGAGAGGAGAGAGAATGAACGGAGGAGGAGAAGTGAGCGGAGGAGGAGAAGAGAGCAGGTGGAAGAAAAAGAGAGGGAGGTGATGAGGGAACGAGGAAAAGAAAAGATAACAAAATTTTAAAGTAAAAGATAAAATTTTAAATTAAAATTTAGGCTAAATTACAGAAACCCTTTGTAAATATCGACTTTTTTATTTTTCCTTCTTGACTTTTAAAAATTTATAGGAAGAAAAAGTGAAAAAATCGGTATTTATAAGAGAGTATTTTGTAATTTAGCCTAGCTTTACGGCTGCGTCATTAATTCATCAACCGTACTTTTGGGTACATTTTTGAGGTGCCCATGACACAACTTCGAGGGAGACAATATGTAAGGTGGGGATAATATTGTTTGTGACATGGTCCAAAATACATTTATTGTACTTTATATCATTATTATTGTTGTTAAAATATATAGTAATGTTACTCGTGCACTCTATTCATAAATATAAAGTTTACACCTGTAGGATATTTATGACTCTTATTAATTTATTTATTTTATCAATTTTTTAGGCCGAATACAGAAAATTTTTCTATAAATATTTGCTTTTTCACTTTCTTTCCTGATTTTCAAAACTCTATATTTTACTCCCTCAAAATTTTTGATTGATGCATTTAGCGACCCTCCATCATTGTTCCGTCACTTTTTCATCAATTTATTTATAATATATATTGAAAATGTTCTTGAAAATATCAGAAATATATTATTATTTTTTTATAGAACTAGTAACGAATAATTTGTACAACTTTCTATTAACGCCATGACCTGTTGAAAATAATTCTAAAATTTTAAAGACGTAAAATGTAGGTTTTTCAAAGTTAGGACAGAAAGTGAAAAAGCAAATATTTATACGTGAGTTTTTGTATTTTAGCCCCCTTTTTTTTTTTTTCTATTTTACTAAAACTAAATGGGGTTTGTTAACTCTTGGATCACTTGCATATAAGATATACACTCATATACGACGATAGGAGCATTTTTCTAAAGGGTTATATAATTATAACCGCATGTATAGAGTTCAACCAGGATACTATTAATAAAACATGAATAGTAGTTATTACCCAGTTTTTTTTTACTTTTGGATCATTACTATTGCACCAATCACCCACTAAACTCTAGTGCTAGGAGCCGAATTCCCTGATCCTTAACCTGGTCAAAGATCTCCCTCGGAAAGAGTGTAGGGATGTGGAACGGCTATGAACAGTGACCCTCAAAGTTTGCACCCTTTGACTGATCAAGCGATTCGACTGATGAGGGATTAGATCAGCCCAGTTCGAAGATCTTTACTGTAGATTTGGTTCAGCTGAAAGAGCCGAATGTTCGAAAAGCACAGTATTTTAGGTTAGCTGAAGAGTCGAATGCCTTTATATATTAGAAATAATATGTGAAACTAGTACAAAGGACGAGTGTGCCTGAGAGCATACAAACTCGGTTGATCTAACTTGAACTTACTCATAGGAAAAACAGTAAATGCGAAAAAAAGAGAAGATTATATGTAGACTACTCCTAGAAAAACGATAAATGCAAAAAGTAAAAATATTGAAAATGCGGTGGTTTTCTCGTTCATGGAGAGAAAGAGCTCTATTATAGGCTTCGAAGTTACTATTTATAATGATGTCTTCTCAGCCCACATTATTGGTCGATTGTTAGTAGTAAGGGAGTGGTGTAACCATAGTCGTGGAAGTTACGCCCCACTTCTCAATATAGAGCTGCTAGAAGAATTAGTAAAGTAAAAAAAACCGAGTTCCATATACATACACTGAATCCCAGAGTACAAAGCTACTCGCACTGGCGAGTTAAAAGTCTGTATGTACATGAACCCAAACTAAAACATCTACCTGCAGTAGGGGTGCCTCTAGCTCTGCTCCTCGGGTAGGGCTCTAACTCGTGACGCCCTTGCCTAGCTCCTGACGAGCAACAGCAGCAGCCGAAGACGAAGGCTCTGCAAAAACGGGGTAACAACTGGGCGTGAGAACTACTATAGAAACAAGTAGTCCTCAGTGGGTGCCGCCCTCAACAATCATCGGTCCACCCATTAAGTCTACAGAAGGTAACAAGGCTAGCAGAAAAAGCTGGAAAGAAATCTACAGCTACATATCGCTACACTAGCATGATCTACACTAACCAACTATAGTAAAAGTCACAACTAACTCAATCTCATTAGGGACTGTGAACACACCCGTCCCGCCTGTCGGATCGAACCCGTATCCTACTCCAGGAATAGCTGGTGGAGAAAACTCTTTAGGGACTATGAATACACCCGTCCCGCCTAATTAGGTGACACCGTAGCTCAAGAGTAACCGGCGGAGAAAACTCTCTGGAGACTGTGAATACACCCGTCTCGTCTACTAGAATACGCCGTATCTCAAGAGTAATCGGCGGAGAAAACTCTCTAAAGACTGTGAATACATCCGTCTCACCTAATTAGACTACACCGTACCTCGAGAGTAGTCGGTCCCAGAAAAGGGTCCAACAGGATGGTTAAGACTCCACTCACGTCACAACCTCACTAAAGGTAGGGAAAAACATCACTCACTCTCTCACCCGGGCTGCCCAAAACGGACCCACTCTGCCTGTATCTAGCTGCGCCGTACACCACCCCGAGGGTAGCCGGCTCAAGAACTGTCCAACAGAAACTGCGACACTCATCGCACTGAAACCTCATTCCGGAATGGCATTCGCGGGCGCGACCCAACGAGTTTACAAGTATCTCTGTCAAGTTCATACCGCTCTCACAGGCTAAGTCAAGTAACCGACTCTAACTGGTCTAACAACCAACAGGTAATGTGCCATCGGCACAATCTAACGCCGAAAAGGCGATACGAGTCCACCGTCCACTCCGACGGCACCGAACAGTCCGGAACAACCTGAACGCTACTGTAAAAATACACTCGGCATCCCAGCATGAGTGTAACTGAAAATTAAACTACCTGGAATACTCACTATGAGGATACTGCAACAGTATAAAATAATACAACGACCCCTAGGCTAAATCAGGTAGTTTCATATATGTCAGGTCCCGAACGCGGGTTTTCTCCTATGTCAAATTCAGGTCCAACATGTATAATTTATTTATTAAAAATAGGCTCCAATTTCAGTTTAGATGAAAACAACATTTACAAATATGAAACTGAGCTAAAACAATAGTAATGTGTAATACTAACTATACATGTCGACCAACAAGACTATACGAGTAGGAATCCGATGATAAACCCACCTCAAAAGCTAATTCAGAATAGCGAGAAGTCGATAGGAGAAGAAATCTCCGTGCTCGCTCGGCCTCCAACGACACTACCACGACATACGCACGCTCCAACGGCTCGCCGGCGCGAAGTTGACGTCGCTCCAAGCTCAATGTGGCCTCCACGAGCTCTCCACTTCAATCTAGAGAGAGAGAGAGGAAATTGCAAATCATAATTATCCCTTTCTGCCTCTCAAAGCTATATAGGCCACAAGATAAGAATGCATGGGGGTGCACGTGGCATCCAAAGCCACCCCCATGCATCACCAACCGACTATATATATATATAAAATAAAAAGGATACTACATCCTCCCCCACTAAAAAAAGTTTCGTTCCCGAAACTTAAAACATACCTCAACACGGAGTAATTTTTTTGCACCAACACCTAAGTATTCAATAGTCAAAAAATAGATAATAATTACCATTCACACACACACACACACACACACACACACACATATATATATATAAAACTAGGTTGGAATCCTATTAATAGCATCAAGCTATTGGTGTTATTAGTTTTTTGGGATATTGCCTATATACTTCTCATACGTTTGAAAATATCCGATTTACCCATATTTTTTTTTTTCTTTCTAAAATACTCCTCATATGTTCCACCGTTATTGCAAAATACCCCCGCAGTTATCTCCTGTTAAGTTAACTTGGGTTAAACGTGAGTTAAATATCTACCACAGTTTAAAAAAATTAAAATACCAATTTTGCCCTTAACTTAAGAGCAAATAAGAAATATTGGTAACGGTAGAGGGGTATATTGGAAAAGACCAAAAGTTAAAATACTTTTTGTACCCCTGACTTTAAGGGCAAATAAGAAAATCAGTGATGATGGAAGGGTATATTTGAAAGGGCAAAATAGTAATTTTATAGAGATAATAGAGTTAATTAACAGATTTTAACTCTAGGAGTATATTAGAAATAGGTTGGAACGTAGAAAGGATATTTTCAATATTAGCCTTCTAAGAGGGATAAATCGAAAAGTCGAAAACTTTTCAGGAATATATAAGCAATTGCCCGCAGTTTTTTAGCCTTTGGATTGAGAAATATGCGGTTAGAATGATGTGGGCCCCCTAGGGTTGAGTGGGTGGTTGGTTGAATAGTATAATCTAATGGGTAAAAATAATCAAATGGTTAAATCTAATGGTGGAAAATTCGATAGCACCAAATCCTTAGTGCTATCTATAATATCCTAGCCGAACTCTCTCTCTCTCTCTCTCTCTCTCTCTTTCTCTCTCTCTCTCTCTCTCTCTCTATATATATATATATATATATATATATATATATATAGNAAAAAAATTAGGGTTTATATATTTTTACCTTAGTTTCATTAATAAAATTTTTCATATATATATATATATATATATATATATATATATATATATAGCTAAGCTGGTATACTATCGGTAGCACGGAGCCCTCCGTACTACCAAATTGTTTTCAATGATGTAGCTTCCAAATCGACGATTGGCTCCGTTAGACTTGATCTACACTATTAAAAGTATTTGAAAACTAAATTTCATAATTTTTCGACATTATTTGGATAGTGATCAAAATGTCTCAAAATTCACAATTTTAATGGTCGATGTTATGCGTTGATGAATTTTTTATAGAATTTTTTTTTCACTATTTAGAGTAAAATCAGTATCTCTGATCTTAAATTCAAGTCTTTTATATCATTTTTTATGAAATTTTATTTTTAGCCGTTCATTTTTAGACTATTCGTTTGATAGGTAAATGATGGCTCATTTAATATATTTGACGAAAATAATACAAATAACAACTAAAAATAAATCTGTAGTATATATATAGGTTGTTAAGCAATCAGAAGTTGTAGGGTGAGGGAAAAAAAAAGTCAAAGTTGTTGGATTAAATGAGCCAGCATCTTACCTGTGGCGTAGGTTAGATTCGATTGAGTCACAATTGGAACCCGCGAGTGCTGTGCATCTGTACACTTGAAGTGTGATGGGTGCACTATTCTCTTCAGCTCAAACTTTTAGAATTATTGATTAGCATTTTCGATTCACAAGTAATATTAGAGTCAGTCACATGAATTTGATTCTCTCGCAAGCTATATTGGGGGGGGGGGGGGGGGGGGGGGGGGGGGGGGAGGGGGGGTTGGGATGCGGGGGCGGGAGGGAAGAATTATTGGTTAGCGCTTTTGATTCACAAAAGTAATGTTGTAGAATATAATTAGGTCTATTCTTTAGCTAACAATGGTTGTATGATTCTTAACTAAACAGAAATGTAGCGAATAAGTGTCTATGCATGTATCCAAATAATTCTTAAAAGTATATTATATGTCCTTTTCTCAATGAGCTATAGTTTAGATTAGCCTATATGATCTTTGCCGTGTAGACTAACACACTCCTTTAGAGTCCCTTCTGGAGGCTTCTCTAGTGTCCCATATGTGGTAGGTAAAGAACATTCAATAGGACATTCACAAAGTAATATGGATGTTGTAGATGTAATTAGGTCTATTCTTAAGCTAATAATAGTTACATGATTCTTAACTAAATAGAAGAAATGTGCAGAAAAGCATCTATGCATGTATCAAACCAATTCTTAAAGTATGTATATGTCCTTTTCTCAATGAGCTGTAGTTTAGAGCTTGCCTGTCTAGACTGGCCACATTTTTGAAGTCCTTTCCAGAGGCCCTCTAGCTAGGATCCCATATGTGGTGGGCAGAAGACACATTCAATAGGATAGGAAAGAAAGCTAAAAAGTAAGAAAAGGAAATTCTTGCTTGCAAATTAATAATTCTTCAAAAGACAACTAAGAAAGTTAAAATAGCCTGGTAGATGTTCACTACAACAAAAACGGTGTATAGCGACACTTTTAAATGTAGGTACATGTCAAAAAGTGCTGCTAGCTAAAATTACCGACACTTTTTAAAAAGTGTTGCTATATGTGAGGTTCGTAGTGTATTAGTGACAGTTAAAGAGTGTCGCTATAACCTAAAAGAGTGCTGGCTACGTTACGCAACATTATTTAAGCATTTAGCAACCGCCGAAACTCTATCTTGTTGGCTGCGGTGGCGGAGGAGGACGACAGGAAAGGCTTTTCGTCTAGAATTTCAGTGGATTGAGTGAATAGAAAAGAAAAGATGGTAATTGATTTTTCTTTTTGTTTTTCTTTTTTGTTTGTAATCGGGCCAAATGGACTGGGTGTGGTGGGTTGAGTAGAGTACTTTTTTATTTTTGGTTGGATTGGGCTTTATATTTAGGCATTAGTAGATGCTTTTTTAAATTTTAGCATAAATGGGACACTTACTCAAAAGTGTTCCAAACATGTGTCCCTATAATCTAATTCTGTTGTAATGGTTGGAGGAATCTGGGCTCCTAGGATTTTGCAGTGCACACTTTAAATCAGTCAATCTCTCTCTCTCTCTCTCTCTCTCTCACCAAGGACATGTATATGTGCTCTTAAGTTGTGGTCCGCATTAACTTGTTCCTTGATTTCACATATCTTAGCTAATTAAGGATTTGATCAACTGTTGTGGCCAAAAATATTTGGCATTAATTTACTCATGTTTTGTTTTTTTTATTTTGGTTGAATTTTGTGGTAAGAATATATATTGATCTTCTTGGTAGATATATAGAAATAAGAATTTTAATCTATATATAATGTGTAAGAATTTTTAACTCATTAGCTTAACCATTTTGGATGGTCGGAGTAGATTCGGGCCATAATTTTATACCATGTTTTAGTATAGCATGCAAAACCTGTACTTCCGTCTAGTATTCGACATCTACTAGTTCTAATTAAAACACCAACTTGATTCATACTGCTTATTAATAACATATCGTGAACTCATAAAGACAACATTCTGAAAAACCTGTACAAGGGTTCATCATAAGAATCCTTGCACGTAGTAAATAATCCTATCATTTAAGGCATGTAATCTTTGTAAAGAAATGAGTAATGTTCTTAAAATCCCTTACGCGACTTGATATAACCTATGATATTTTGTACAAACTAAACCATTATACAATCTCATAAGGTACTTTAAAATGAAACAAAAATTTAGTAGCAATAATCCCAGCGTGATACCGATATCGTAGGTGGGGATAGGATATATAGTCAAGCGTGAGACTGATGTTCATCAACTATAGATAATACGACCACACAATATGAAATCAACATAAAAATTACTTAAGACAGTCTCACTGGTCGTTGTACCCATCAAATTTTGTTTCTTTTAAGCTTAAAGTACATAAAACTTCCTTATAAATATTCACTTTTTTACTTTTTTTTTTTTCTGAACTTTTAAAAACCTACACTTTATCCCCTCCCTCCCCAATAAGGGTTTCATCTGTTCCATCTATGTTTTATAATTTATATTAAAAATATCATTGAATATTACAGAATATATTAATTTTTTTCTCTAAAAAAGAGCAATTTGATCATTTCACCCTCCTATTAATGCTGTTATCCATTGAAAATATTTTTTAAATTTTAAGGAAACAAAATATAGATTTTTAAATGTCAGAAAAGAAAAATAAAAAAAAAGTAATATTTACAAACATATTTTCTATATTGTAGCCTTCTTTTTAAATTTAATAGCAATAGTACTCCAAAGAAAGAGACAAACTCATGTGGTTAAGGATACAATAAATGCCTATATTCATTGGATTATGATGAATGGACACCATTTTTTCATGTAATTTTGTTGATGGAAGTGGTGATTAATTTTAAATGACAACAAAGAGGAGGTTGTTTAGATTTGAGGGCAGAAAATGGGCCCAATCCTCATAAATAACAAGTCAGTATGTCCTTTGGACATGTGTAAAAGTGTTGATAGCATTTTGTCCTTTTCTCTCTTCTTTTTCCACAATCCAAGGTGCATGGTTTTTCTTTGACACTAGTGCAGGCCGCGCTTCGCGGCGGGTAGATAGTATTCCAGTTAACTTATATATTTAAGTTTCTATAAGTTTTAATAAATATTATAAAAATTTAAAACCCTCAACATAAAATCCTTAATATAAAAATTTAAACCTTGATATTTTTTATACATAGATTTTCTATACAATGTAGATCACATTTATTTAATTATATTATAATCTTATAATATGAATTATTAAAAGTAACGGTAGGTGTGTGTAGTATTTATAGACTTAGTGCAGGCAATTTTAATTATATTATAATCTTATAATATGAATTATTAAAAGTAACGGTAGGTGTGTGTAATATTTATAGACTTAGTGCAGATAATTTTTTATACTTGAGAAGTGAGTTGAGAGGAAAAATTATTTCATGCACCCGTGTATACATATATCTTATATATACCACTAGTAAATTTTTTTTATTAAAATTTGAAATCTGTAATATATACAGATTTTTTGTATGATATGAATCACAACTAATAAATTATAATTTAATTTTAAAAATTTTAATAATTAAAATTATGTTTAGTGGATGTTATATTTGAATAAATAGGGTGCATGCAAAAGTTGAAGTGAGAGAATGGAAGAGGACATGTGTCACTTCCTAATTGTTGACATGAGCCAACTCTCTATAGTGGAAAAAGGTATATATTAAAGCTTCACACGCCATATAGTATATGATGATTGTTGAAATATCTTATGATTAATACCGCAAAATAATATATGATATAATATGTATAATATAAAATATTTAAATAATTTATTATATTACAAAAATTTATTTTTTATATATATTTTCGAGTTGGTTTACGGTGCACCGGGTGCGTCCAACATTCATTTTGGACATTTTGCATGCTCCCGTTGGCTCGACGTGGCTTAATGTAGAGCCTTTTTTTGATGTGATGGAAGTGGAAAATTATGTATTCTATAAAAGATTTATTTTATTACGAAAATTTATTTTTTATATATTTTTTAGAGTTAATTTACGGTACACCGAGAGCGCCCAACATTCTTTTTGGACGTTTCGCATGCTCCCATTGGCTCCTCCCTTAAACGGTGACATGGCTTAATGCATAGCCATATTCTTGATGCGATGGAAGTGGCAAATTATGTATTTACTAGTGAAGTCACCTGTGCGTTGCGCGGGTCGATTCCATAGAAATAAATAAAGCTAAAAAAAAATTATTATTATAGTAAAATATAAAAATAAAAATATAAAAAGAATAAAAAAAGAATAAAAAATATAAAAATAATAAATTATATTTATAACAGTAGTAGTTCGAGTCTAAAATTGTAATTCATTAAAGTTTGAGAACTAAACTTTCACGTGCCACACACTTTCAGCAAAAAAATATAATCTATTAAAATTCGAGAACTAAAATGTCATATGTCTTATAGTTTGAGAATCAAAAGCGTAACTTATCCTTTTTATATTTTAATATCAGACAAGGATATAATTGAGTTTTATTTGACGAAAGAATATGCTAAACTATCTAATAAATTTTAGAATGTCCAATTGTTAAAATTAAAAGTCGGCCAATCATATTTTGGATATTCCAAAATATTTTAAATGTGAAATTGATTGCTCATCAGACTATAAACATAGCATTGAAGTTTAATATTAAAATCAAAGTAAAAACGTACAGAACTTTTCTAAACTATGAAAGATTTTGAATCAACTATCCAACCTTTCAAAATTTTATTTTTACAATCTAATCTTTTCATATGTTAGATTTGAGTTAGTTAATGATAATTTGACTTCAAAATTTGAATTTATTGTTTAGTTTTACAAATTTAATTAGTACTTCATGTAATTTTCGCAACTAAATTTATTAAATAAATAGTTAACTTAAACTTCATCCATTGCTCTTTTATTTTTTATTATACAATTTATATCTAAATGATCGATATTATAAAATTAAAATTTATATTTAATACATACAATCTAAACTATTTAAAAGTACGCATATATTTTAAAATTTTATAATAAGAGAGAAAAGTTATATTAGATTTTTTTTTAAAAAATCTGCTCTTCAAAATTAATAGAAAAGAAATAAAAATTAAAAACATAAAAAATATGAGAAAGGTAGGCCCCACCCGCCTGGGCCCACCCCCCAACCCTCTCCTTCCCACTCCCCGCCCGCCCCCGCACCCCCGCTTTCTTCCGCCACCTGTAACAAACTCTCTTTTCGTATATTTACTAGTGAAGGATCCGCACGTTGCGGCGGAATGATTCCGTAGAAATAAATATATAAATAAAATAAATAATAGTAAAAAAAAGAGTCAAAAAATTATATTAAAAAATAACTAAAAAATAAACAACTATTGCTGTAATAAAAATATAAAAATAAATTATAAGAAAGATTAAACAAAATAAAGACAAAAATCATACTAATAAGAAATTATATATAATTATATTTATAATTATATATATTATAATTATTATTATAATTATGTATAATTTTAGGAAAAAATGATTTATTGTTTTTATATTTTTGCCTCTATTCTTCTTTTATCTATCTAATTGTCATGCCCCGGATTACTCGTTTCCCCGGGCTCGCTAACAGACCCGCCGTATACATAGATATTTTCTCTGTATACGAAGCGAAAAGTAAAAGTACCCGTAATCATACAACACTACAGACAGTAGTATAGAGCAGCTAGGAGAAGAGAACAAAATACATATATAAATTGTGGTTCTATACATACATAAGATCCAAATACAAAAGCACTCGCACTGGTGAAAGTACAACATCTGTATGTATAAACCAAAACTACACTACCTGCAGCGGTCCTCCTCTAGCTCAGCAACTCGACTGGAAGGGCTCGAACTCGCGATGCCCTTGCCACGATCAAAATCAGCGACAGCAGTAGCCGAAGACGATGACTCTGCAAAACAGTGGAAACAAACTGGGCGTGAGAACTACTACAAAAAAAAGTAGTCCTTAGTGGGTACCGCCCTCAACTCATCGGTCCACCCACTAAGTCTACAGGGGTAAGTAAGAAATAGTGAGGAAAGCTGGAACATATCTACAGCTATCTACCTCTATACTATCATGCTCTAATCTAACCAACTGTAGAACAGTGTCAACTCAGACCCAATCTCGAATAGGGACTGTAATCATACCAGTCCCTGGGACTGTGAACACACCCGTCCCGCCGGGTTGCGACTATCCAGCTACCTCCACACTAAATAGTCCATGGAGAGCAAGTCCAACCTGCACGAACGACAACAACGCAAACGTACAAAGTCTGACTCCGGAGCGGCACTCGTGGGCGCTACCCAACCGAGTATGCAAGCGTATCTCTGTCGAGATCAATCAGGCTTTAACAAGCCAAAGATAAGTAACTAGGGTCAAAACAGCTCAAGGAACCGAACCCACGTGCCCTTGGCACAATCTGATACCAAAAACAGGAATCTGGGTCCACCGTCCACCCCGACGGCACCCGATAACCCGAAACAGTCTAGACTCTGCTGTAAAAATAAGCTCGGCGTCCCAGTACGAGTGTAAATGCATTCTAAACTACTCCAGATATCTACCGCGCTGAAACAGCGGTGATACAATCAAACCACGGCTCCTAGAGCTAAATCAGGTAGTAGAATAATATGACGGGTCCAAATCGCCGGTTTTCTCCTAATTCAATTTCCAAGTTCAATATGTATATTTTAACTAGATTCTAAAACATGCTTCAAATTCAGATTTCAGTCAATAAGCTACTCAACGAATTTAAGCTAGTACAAAGTATAAACAATCAGAACTATACATGTTTACTAATCTCTACTTAGGAGTAAACCCGATGAAACCCACCTGTAAAGCTAAATCCTTGGCAGCGAAGAGGCCTCGAACCAATACTAACCCTTGCTGGATCAACCGAACTCTTCCAAGACCAGTAATCAAGCTATCTCCAAGCTCTATACATGGAAATCCATCACTTAGCACCAATTTCAGCACTTAAGCTTAATTTAACCAAATTGGAAATGCAAAATTTACCTTGTAAACTCCAATTTGGTTGAGTTAAAGATCCAATACTAGGTTATTAAACTGGAGTATCAAGCTCAGCTCCAAAACCAGACCCTTCAAAGAATTACATCAAGAGAAACTCAAAAACTCGAAAATCTGCTCAATACAACAGCAGCAGAGAAGAATTGGAGTTCGACTAAGCTAACCTTCACCAAATTCAGAAATCTTGGGCTTCGTGGATTCCTCTCGAAGTCCTGAATCCAACGAACCAAGTTTCGCTGCAATCCGACGCTCCTACGTCGCACACAAGCCAAAACACCGAAGGTCGTCGCTGGAAAACTGCAGGATCAGCACCTACCAAGCTAAATCAATGAAAGTTTGTTGCAATTTGTGACAATCCGAGGGTTTAAGATGCTAAAATCAACTTCTCTGTGAAGAAGGGAGGAAAAGAGCAGCAAAGGGACGTATACCAGGTATTTATAGGGTGCTAGAGTGGTCAGAAAACCCTCAGGAACAATTGCTGAAATATAATGTCCCTGCAGAAAATCCGAGATCTAGGCGCCCTAAACCTAGTTCTGGGCGCCCAGAACTTCCAGCCTGCACAAATGCTCTCCTTCGATTCCTCCGCCCGCGGTGTGCTGCGCTCGAATCCGGCTTCGGCGGAACTCACCTACCACCAGCCACGTGTCAACACAAACGATATTCATGATATGAAATTTCCGGACCCACTTCTGGGCGCCCGAAACATGGATCCGAATTGGCTTCCAGTTCTGATCAAATCTGTACTCAACTTCTGGGCGACCCAAAACCTGTTCTAGGCGCCCGAATCTGGCAAAACTCCAGTTTTGCTTATTTGAGTGTGCCGAGTCCATTTCTGCATCCATTTCGCACAGAAACGACTCCGACTCAGTCCGACACTCTCCAGATGTGTCGACCGGTCACTAACACTGAAGCCAATCCTATCCAAAGTTCTGGAACACTACACTTATCCTTTTATTTTTTATTTTTTTCACTTTTTTTATGTTTCATTTTTAAATTTCCTTCCTTATTTTTTTTTATATATTTTTAATAATTCTTTTATTCAGCTTAATTAAAATTTATATTTAATACAAATAATTGAACTTATTTAAAAATTATTTATATATTTTAAATTTTTATAAAAATAAATAACAATTTAGATTGAATTAAAAAAATTTATAAATTTATATATATATATATATATATATATATAGAGTAAGCAAGTAATAGCAACGATGACAGAAATGAATGGGTATGACAACAAATAGAGAAGGACTAGGCCACTCATGAGGAGCGGAAGAAGCCGAACGCCATGGGTGACCTTCCCCTCTGTACAAATGTACAAGAGTGGAGGGGGTGAAAAAGTCCATAGCGCCCGCCACTCCCAACTCTGCTCTGCACTCTATGCATCGCCAGCTATCTCGGAGGCTGGGTCCAATAAAGCCAAATCAATAATGGGAATAATAAAGACAACTATCAATCGAATATACCAAGTCATAAGTAAATGTAAACTTTTACACCTAAAAGCACTTACATTATTTGCCTAAAGACCTAAAACATTTCATTTTCCAAAAGATGGGGAGCACCATCGCAAAAATTGCTTATTTCCAAAGGCACATCCTGTGTCAAAAGTTTTCCTAAAAAGCACCTAAAGACAAATTTGTAACTTACATTTTGACACTACACTTACCACTTACATACTTACATATCAATAGAAATATAAGTAGATCACCACCAACATAGGACGACATGAGAACATGAGCACGCTGCGGCACGTTTATGTCCCCTCTGAGACAGGCACACTTGTCACCTAAAGGACATAAACACCGCCTAGACCGTATGAGACCCCAGTTCAAAAGTTTTTTTTTTTTTTTTTTAAAGTCTGCGAAAAGGCGATAGAAAATTTGACTTTCCCTAGGGCCCCGCACTGTCCTGAAGTGAAATATCCGGTAAAAATGACTAAAAATACTAAGAATAACAAACCAAAGACAATTTGAGATGATTAACATTTAAAAATTAAGATTGACACTAAAAAAACAAGAAAGAAGGACATAAGGAATCGTACTGAAAGCGAAATAACAGAAAAGCTTGAACGCGACTGAAAGGCGTGAAACTAAAAAGAGAAGGATGAAAGAGAAGTAATAACAAACGAAGCGATTTCTAAACTCCGGAGTAAAAAAATACTGACGACAAAATAAAGAATGGTCAGAAGATCCGTTACTACTATCCGTACGTATTTCCCACGTTTTATAACTTATCTTGAAACCTGCTGGAATAATATCGGTTGGTGAATGATAAAAGTAAAGAACGGCCAGAATATCCGTTACTACTATCCGTCCGTACTTGTTTATTTCCTTCGTTTTATAACTTATCTTCAAACCCGCCAGAATAGTATCCGTTGGTGAATGATAAAAATTTGACCCGAACCCCCACCAAGAAAGTGACTACCTAGTTAGGATAGCGTACGGAAAAAAGTATCGTATTTGATAAACGGATATAATGGACTCGGAATGTCTAATGAATACGACGATGTAAAAGAATAAAAGAAAGGTATCCGAAAAGAAATAGGGTTAAAAGTCGTCATGAAAAATGTAATAAAAAACCGAAGGAAATAATAGGTACAAAAGTAAAGTTAATGAAAGAGGACCAACTTAGAAAATGAAAGAATAAAAGAAATGTCAAATTACAAAGTCGAAGTTAACAAGAGTGATACGACTTAATAAAAAAGAAATAAAATAATTAAAAACTCGAGAGTTAATAGCTATAACCTTTAAACGGAAAGAAGGTTGACAAGAATCGAGAAGATTAAGAAATTACAAATGAGAACGTATACAACAAATCAAGAGATTTCTAAACGTTACAAAAAAAAAAAAAAGAAAGATATGACGGCGAAATCCAAGACGGATTAAAAAATCCGTCACTACTATCCGTTCTTTCGGGTTTTATCTTCAACGGTCCCTTGTCTCTCATCATATCTCCCGGAAGAGTTTCCGTTGGTGAACGATGACAAATTAATTAGTCGTCACTACATGTGTTGACATATAGTAGGGATTGACATACCCGACACGAAAGAATAAAAGTCGTTTTCTTGTTGGGACGACGTACGCAGAAATGTACTGTATTTAATAAACGGATGTAATAGACTCGGAATATCTAATAAAATAAGACAATAAAAAACAAATCTATCTACAACAACAAAGAATGAAACTATATATACGAAGGGATGAAAGTTATTACCTAGTTTGGATGATGTACTCTGAAGGTAACATATTTCAATCACTATGAAAAGAAATTTTTCTACGACGGTGCAGAAGAATTAAAAGGACGTAAGAGAAAAAAGAAGGAAGGATGGTTTTGAAGAAACAAATGGTTATAAAACAAAGCTAATAAAAGAATATCGACGTAGAAAATAGAGGTATAAATTAATTATAAATTACAATGCTTTATTTAACCGGTTGGACAGAAACGGAAAAGAATAGAATATTAAAAATGATTTATAAAAAAGTGAGACTAGAGATATGAAAATTACTGAAGAGTAAAAGGAGGGGAAGGGAGAGAAAAAAAAGTCGGAAAAAGAAAACGTCAAAGAAGATACAGCTGTCAGGTTGAAAGAAAAGAAACTAACAACACACTCTAAATACTCGTCGATGTATACTTTTGTGGCGTCACACAACACTCGGGGCGACGTTTTCCATGAATGGAGCGTATATATCTAGAAGGCTAAGGTGTCTTACTTAGATATCAATTTTAACATGCTACAACCCCCCAGCGTTAGGAGGTGTAGACAACGTCGACTTGTGCTACGACGAGTGGAATGATAATTCTCGTACCACCTTCTTAAACTAAACGTTCAATTTCTACAATTAATGCTACTATCATAGAAAATATTTTTAGATATACTAGTAGATCGATATCTCATACAACACAATAAACGTGTCATGTTGTTGAACCAAGTACTCATATTGAAACACTTCCTAACAATACAGTGATGAGAACATGTTTATTTACTCAAGCACTGGCTCGCCCATGTCTATAGGGCACGGTAACTTCTCACGGTACGACATTAATTAGCGAACCAAGGGCAAGGTGGATAATGTATTTGACTAGGTAATTTACCATGTAGCCGAGGGAACCTAATTAACAGCTTGCAAGTTTCCTTTCACTGTACAAAACGACGACGAGTAAAACACGGACTAGTACGTACGTGTATACTAAAAACACAACAGGAAAGGTTTTAATAAGCGGTGAGTAAAGTCTAAATATAAAACCGAATTTTGATACACCACCAGACAAATTTCAACATAAAACTAACAACATGGATGACGTCAAAAACCGAAAGTTTAAAGCATATAAGATAATATAAAAGGTTAGAAACTGAAAAAGAAAATTATAAATTCAATACCCAATCACGGAAGAGGTTTTGGAGACCTTATAAGTCAAGTTACATTTAAATACGAACCACACAGGTAACTATCATACGTTGGATAAAGGAACGAATTTCAATATAAAAGATGATTATAAAAACACCAAAAATGGCACGTGAACAAAACGAAGATATTGAGACGGAAGAGTACGACACTAAAAGCCCGATACTATAACGGTTTTCTTCTTATCCATATATAAACGTACGACTTAACATTATTTTGCTGTTGAGTCGATCCTAAGGTAGATAACAACGAGTTTAAACAGAGTTTAATATTAGAATGTACGTAAACCCCTTTTTTCCCACAACCGGATTATAATCGATAAGTTGAAATGAGTACGAAAACGAAATGAATGACATAATAAGAAGGGAACGAAATAATCGACAACTTCAAATGAGTATCAACGAGATTAATGACTTAACAAGAGAGATGACCACCACACGTTTTGACGGATTTCAACCAATATGAAAAACGACGAAGTTAACACCATTTTTACTAGTTTGAGGGTAAGGTACCAAGAATAAAAAGAACTATTATAAAAAATTAAATGAAAGTTTTATAACTCATTAAAACAAGGTGTTTTTAATTATAACAAATTGCATAAATGACTTTTATCCATATCTAATTTATGATAACAACTTTTATTATAACATATTAAAATGATAGAAGCCTTTCAAACGTGTTCTAAACCAAACAAGAGGCCTAGTCTTAGATCGGTAAAATGAACCAAATTTATTTAAATGAGAAGAGGGAAATCATTTTTATTAATAACCACTGTTAGTGTAGAACGTTCAACATGGGCTGTGTGGCTTTAAATCCAGTTCAGAGGGAAGAAAATTTTACAATTTTTAAAAATGAGTTTTAAACCTGTACTCTCCCTTCTGGGAACGTTGTTTTTAAATAAACAACTTACACTTCTCGTTGAACTAAGTAGACGATGGTTGTTTATTTAAGCACTTCTGAATAAACTTCTCCGTAGTGGTCCTCGGTACTAAAGTAGTTTCTTTATTTTGATATTGAAGATATATAAAATATTAATATCATTAAAACATATTAAATAAGATTAAAATTGAAGATATATAAAATATCAATATCATTAAAACATATTGAAGAAGATTAAAAATATATTAAAACAATTTTATCGAGACATGTTAGATGACGACTGAATCTACTTTAAGTTGGATTTTTTTCTGCAGCGGAATACATTACAGATCACAACTAAATAAAAGTATACATTACTGTAACAAATATATATTCTATTAAACAAAATTTACGAAGTTTGACTAAACGTGTAAACTATTTCGAAGTGATTTACTTCTGTTCACTTTACTGTTAATTACGACGACTAAAGAATGCAAATAGTATAATTTTTACACAAGATATACTTCAAATAATCAATCAATAATGAGATAAAGATTTGATACTAATCACAATATAATAAAATACAAAATTAAAATTTTTATTCAAACACAGTTAATTACAGCTTACATCCTCACTAACATAACAAAAAGTGGATAACAGTAGGGAAGAATAAAAGTATATAATAAATTCAATATAAATTGGTTATGTAGAATTACGCCTTCACTTTTTTAATCAAAAAAGCCAACCTTCGTAGAATGACAGCATAAAAGCCCACTGTTACATATACCACACAACATGTGAAGAACGTCCGTAAGGTATAACATATGACGAAGATTGAATATATATAGATATAATTTTATTAATCATCGATAAGTTTGATTTATATACAAACGTATAATATATTAATATATAAAACAATAGTTAGGTTTAATGAATATATATATATATATATAATTTTATTAATCATTAGTTAGTTCGATTTATATACAAACGTATTAAGTATTAATATATAAAACAACAGTAAGATAAAATAAAACATACCGTTTAGTTAGAACTGATGATAAGAAAATGTAGGAGAATGTATTTATACACAACTATAAAAATAAAAGAAGGAAAAGAGGAAAAAGCATTAATATATAATTGTAAGTATAGTTTTATAATCGTAGTTTTGGTATAATTTTAAGTGTAGTTTTATAATCGCAAATTTGATAGGCGTCGCTTTACGCCCAAGTTGTGATCAGGTATAATTATGTGATCAAAATATTGTGGAGATGAAAAAATTATGATTTTTAGCTTTTTTCATATATTTAAAAATCTACTGATCACTTCACACACTAAATAGGGTTGAAAAAGCCACATATCTATTGTAAAGAAAATTAATTTTACCTATCTAAAGAGAATATTTGTTTGTTAAAAGTTCCTCTCTTACTAACTATAATATAATTTCTTTTATTAGTTGTAACACTTCTTAAGTTAAATCAATAATAGTATATATATAAAAAAAGTAGCAATTCTTCTGTTACATCAATTTTTACCAGTTTTTTCGGATTATTCTTCTACGACGCTGGTGTCACCCTCAGCTTGGGTGCTGGAAGACTAGGCTTCAGTCTGCGCGATTAGGTGACGCGATACGCCAGTACAACAACCAAAAGTGATTCAAAAGCTATATCTTATTTAATATCCTTTGGGATCAGATGTATAGACAAAAAAATTTTAGATGTAAAATAAGAGAAAGAATTATAAAGTTCAATAATTGGCTGGCAGGGACGGCGTTCTTCGTTTCCTAAATTACTAACCATAGGCTTCAGGGTTCAAGCTTAGGATTAATTAAGTGTAAAAGTCAATTTCAAATTTGCTTCGCATACTGTACGATGGAGAGAGTTTTTTACGGCGTTCGCACATTGTAGGATTAATTAAATGTAAAGTCCACCCAAAGTTAACAAAATATTAAACATGAGTTTTACTATCTTTATATAATTTTAAAAAAAAAAAATAAATATCTTCTTCATTCCCGATACAAAAAATAAAATAGAAGTGGTGTAATTATGGCATGGGGATTTTATAAAGACTTTAAAATTCTCGGGTTTCACATCGAAGCATTCTCAGTCTTTTTTTTGTTTCTGTTTTTCGTTTTTAAATATTCCTATAAAAGACATTAAAGCGGAAAGCAGAGTCCAGTTAAAGGAACTTCGGTCGTCTAATCTCATAAAGCAGTGGCTTTAATCGAGCAAGAAACTCATGCTCAGCAGTGAGAATGAACAAAGCAGCGGCTGAGACATTTCCGTTGAGTTACGAAAAAGTATAAGCCGTAAGGTCCACGCAGCAACGGCTTAAACCTCCTTTTATTGTTTGAAAGTCAACGAATTATCAATTATGTGTTGTCGATCGGTATATATAGGTACGAAATATATGGTATCATAAAAGAATTCGAGAACACCACGTTAAAGTGTCTATTACACAGTTTTATTGTTTAACCCGTGGTTAATACTATGATCAAGAGTTTAAAGTCAACTCAAAGTGAAAACTTCGTGGGGCAGGACTAATTAAAAACTTCATTTTAATTTAAAGTTCAGACTTTAAGGATATATTACGTACTTAATCTCAATTTTAATCACAAAATTTAAAAATTACACTTTACGGGCTAGAACCTAACAAGGAGGTAAATAAAGAGATAAGAGACGCAAAATAATAATAATAATTAATAAGTTAAAACTTTAACTGGGGAAAAAAAAAAAAAACCATACTAAACGTGAAAGAGATAAATGGTCAGTAAACTAACTTGAGGTAGATGACCATTAAAACCTCTAAGATAACCTTAGTTTGTGAATTGCTTTATACGTACATTGAAAAAAAAAAAAGTGATTTCGTTAAAAACGAGTGCACTTAGCTAGAGGTCTCCCACAAACAAAACTAAGATTGTTTTAATAGTTTTAATGATTGTCTTATTTGATTCAGCTAGGCTGGCAATCATTCATCTCTCCCACATTTAATTTAATTTTTTTTATCTCCTAGGTAGATTTTTAACGAATTTCAAATTAATCTCCAAAATTGGAAAAAAGGCATAGCCTCATATATGTATTTACAAACAAGGAACCTACCTACTATATATACTCCGATCGATCTTTGTGATTTTTAACCGTACAACTATGCTCCGATCTTTAATTGTGATTTTTAACCGTACAATTAATTAATTAATTAAATCTAAAAACCGGTTACACCCTTTGTCTTCGATTAGTACCACGATTCGAACCTTGTAGATTTTCAAATTCGCGGGTGACTTTGTTTAATTAGTTTCAAATGTTTAGGTTCATTTTAGAGTCGTTATCAAACCTTTGATCATCATAATATCGAACTGGTTTATGTTGTTTTTTGGATCTAACGCGAGAGAGAGAGAGAGAGAGAGAGAGAGAGAGAGAGAGAGAGGAAAAGAAGAAATTAAGGTTACCTCATCCAGATTTAATAACATTTTGAGGTGGGTGTTAACTTTGTGTGATGTTGATTTTGTGAATTTGGTGAGGTTGAGGTGGAGTAGTGGGGTACGTACGTACATATATATATATGCTAGGGATCGAAGGGTATATATGTTGTGTGCGAGAGATTTTGTTTCGAAACATGGTGTGGGTTTTAATTCGAATGATGTGTGTGCGCGTGCGTTTCGGTTTGCGAATATATATGAGTGTGGAAGTATATATATTATTTGAAAGGGTTACCTTTGGGAGTTTGGTTGGGGAGAGAAGTGAGAGGAGGAGGAGGAGGAGGAATGAGAGCGGCGGCGGCAGCGGCGCTGGCGCTTGCGTAGGCGAGCATTTTGGCCAGGGGGCCAAGGGCAGAGGCAGCTACGGAGTCGGCGGGGGAGGTGCAGCGGTAGGCTGTACCGCCTCCTGAGACGGTGCAGCCGTAGGCGGCGGCCACGACGCCGACGGGGGAGGTGAAGCAGCAGGCTGCACCGTCTACTGCGGCGGCGCAGCCGCAGCCGCAGCCTCGTCGGGGGTTAGTCGAAGAAGTACGTGCTGCACGACCCCCCGCGCTTGGGCAGCCGCGCGTAGCAGAGGCCCTAGCAGCTGTTGTGCCGCCAGTTGCCGGTCGAGGGGAAGCGCGCGGGGTTGCCGCGGCACGAGGGCAAGTTGCCGCCCCAGAGCCAGTCGCCGCCGCGGCCCTTGCCGCGGCAGCTGTTGTTGTTGGAGGGGAAGGAGTGGCCGGAGCCGCCCTGGTGGTTGCGGCAGTGGGTTTGATTGCCATTGCCATTGCCATTACCGCAGCGGTTGCCCGAGGGCAAGAAGCGCCCCCCTTTGGAGGGGCTCCCGTGCAGGGACGTCTTCGAGGACAAGCCCTGCGATTGCCACTACCTGCTGCTCAATTGCCTCCCCGGGCTCGACCCGAGCCCCCACCACCCTTTCCGCGTCCCCAAAATGCACCGCTCGAGCCTCCTCCCCTGCTCGGTTTGCCATCGCGATTGCCGCTACGATTGCCGCCCCCTAATACGCCTGAGCTATTCGGAGAAGCCCCACGTGGCGTGCCGCCTCAGCCTCAGCATGGAGCGCCACCACCCGCCCTGGCCCTTCATACGCCCGCGGTTCCCCAAGCGCTTCCAGCGCCAGCACGCCTGCGGGCGTCGCCGCGTGCTCTGGCTGCCCCAGCTCAGCCACGAGGTCAAGTGCCACATAGAGAGGCGCATGATCGATCATAACCTCCTAAAGATACGCCTGAGCACGCACCACAAGCATACGCCCAATTAAACACAGAAACTAAACACACCCAAAAAAGAAAAAAGGAAAAAAAAAAAAAAAAAACACCCAAACTTACAAATTCACTAGCACCTTTTCCCACTAACATTAAATAAAATACACCTTAAGAGTCACAATTTAAATGAAAATACGGGATCATTGAAAAAAAAAAAATAAACGGAAGACATACATATATTAAAAAAATAATTTGTTTATTCAAAATTTACTTAAATTTTTTTTTAATAAATTTTAAATCTATTAAATTTAATTAAAACTTTTTATTTAAAAAAAAAATTTTTTAGATATAATCTTTTTTCCTTTTTTAATTTCTTTTTCCAGCGGGGCATAATTCCGAATCAAAATTTACCTTACCCGGCAGGGCCCGGTGTAGGCCGGAACTGAAACTACGCCCGGTCCAGCACAGTTCGGTGCCCGGCTTTCCGATACCGGATCGTGCCGAGTGTTGAAACGTCCCGGTCCGGCCGGGTGTCCGGTGAGCCGGCAAACTGTGGGTATTGGAATTGTTTTTTAATTTTAGAGAATTAAAAAAATAATATATAAGTTTTATCAAAGCGATGTTAAAGAAATAATAATAATTAAAAACAATCATAAGACGATACTGGGTAAACATATTTTTTTTATATAATCAAAACTCTAAAACGTTTTCACCCGACGTAAAAACCTAAAACATCTAAGACTAGCTTAAAAATTTTTCTACTACTTTCATGGGGGAGAAAGTTTTACGTATTTCTCATATACGTAATTTACAGAATCTTTTATGTTGACTATTCAATAATAATATCAATTTAAAAAGAACTTTTTGCCTCAAGAGTAATTGTATATTTATTTTTAGAACTTTATTATTTTCATTTTTTCTTTCTTATCTTATGTGGAATTTATGACGTTGTAGTAAAGTTTAATACGTTATAAAAAAAGTTTATCACATTATAAACATGTTTGTGACATTATAAACTTGTTAAATATATTATAATATATTAAAAAATATGTTTACTATTTATTATGTCATATAATACGCGTTTATTATATTGTATAATATTATATGATATGTTAGTACGTAATATACAGATTTGCTACGTATAAAACGTAATAAACATGTTTATGAATGTAGTAAACATATCTACAACATGATAATACTCTCTTACAACGTGTTAAATCTACCGTACAACATGAGTAAGAAAAGTTTTTAATTTAACGTAACATATAATTTATTTCATAATTTAAAGAACTTTTACTGTTTATGATTCAGTATTAACGTAAATGTAAAAGAACTCTATACTTTTAGGAGTAAATTCAATTATTTTTTTATTTCATATCAACTATTCTATTTTTCCACGTTATATGAGAGTTTATCACGTTATAAGAGAAGGTTTATTACGTAATAGATACATTTATCACGTTTTATACGTAGCACTTATGTATATAATGTACTAAAAATATGTTTTAATGCTTATTATATTATATATTGCACGTTTATTGTACGTTTATTACATTGTATAATATTATGTAATATTTTTAGTACGTAACGTACGTATTTGCCACATATAAAACGTGATAAACATATTTATAAATATGATAAACATATATACAACGTGATAATACTCTCTTATAACGTGGTAAATTTACCATATATACAATGTGAGAAAGAAAAATTTTGAATTTCACATAATTTATAATTTATTTCACAATTAAAAAAATCTTTAATGTTTACGATTCAGTATTAACATACATATAAAGGGTTCTATACTCTTGACAGTAAATTGTATTTTATTTTTTTTATTTTATATCAATTATCCTACTTTCTCACGTTGTTTGAGAGTTTATCATGTTCTAAGAGAAGGTTTATCATATTATAAACACATTTATCACGTTATATACGTAGCAATTATGTGTAACATACTAAAAAATATATTGTAATGTTTATTATATCATATATAATACGCATTTATTATGTGTTTATTATAAATAAAGGAAGGCATTTGAGTTCTCCCTATCGAGCTCGCCCGAACTGTTATTATCGCCTCCGCTTCTAGCTCCACTTCGAGGAGTAACTGTTCTGCTACTTGCCCTACCACATGCGCCTCTGATTGTTCTCCAAGTCGCTGTGGGAGGAGTCTAAGGAGTGATAGAGGGAATTGTTCTAACAGGAGGAGGAGTTGGGATTGGGATCGAGGTAGGGATTGGGATCGAGGTAGAGGAGGGAAGTAGCTAAATGAGTTGGAACGGAAGAAAGCGTGGATGAGTACGGTGAGGACAGTGCGGGGTTCGGGCGGACAAACCAGTCTAAACCCGTGCGGCTGTCTGGCGGCTTACCTGTCTCAAAAGGGACATGGCGCCTGTCTCAGAGGAGATATGTAAGTTCCGCAGCGTTAGTTATGTTTCGCGCTACAAGGTTGGTCTTTGTCTAAAGTTCGTCTCTAACGTATTCCTTCATAGCTTTTGTATTTGTTGATTCAATAATGTACGTAAGTTGCGTAAATTATGTAAGATGTAGTGTATAATGTGAAAAGTAAAAGAAAAATCGAAGGATTATGGTAGCTCAAGAATTGTTTCAATAATGTTGTAACTAAAGAACTAAGATTGAAGGTTTATGTTAGGTTAAGAATGATACAGTTATGTTGAACCAAGAAAAGAAAAGAAACTGTAGGGATTCATCGGCTGTGTCCCATAGCAGTAGAGAGCAGAGCCACCATCCCGCGATTGATACCTCGACGCGGGAGCGGAGCGCGGCGGTGCGGTGAGTGCACACTTGGACATGGGGGTTTTTGTTTTGCCCCCACTCTTGATAATAGGTATCAAGGGTCATCCATGCCGGTGGGTTCCTTTTTCGAGCTGGGTGGTCCAGGTTTCCTCCGTGACGTTTGTACAATCAGGTTGTCTATAGGTGTCTATTATAAATACGTTTATAACTTATGTACAAATACGGAGTTCTGTACGTTATACATTTAATACGTTGAGTACGTTCATCTAAATAACTAAGATGAGAGATAGTTAATAGTAAGAAATATAATAATCGTTAAGAAATAGTGAGCGGTAAGAAATGAGAAATAAGAATCGGTGTAAAACGAGTTTACAGTAAGAAAGGATTCCAATGTAAATGGAATCGGTTGATACGGTAAGCTGAGCCAGAACTCAGTTAAGTACTACTTACGTTCTAATGACGAGTCTTGGGTTAGAGATCTGATCGGGCATCCAAAGCGGGTGTTATCCGAGTGGTTGAGTTTAAGGTCATAGCCCCTCTGATGATGCGGGCTGCCCTGGCAGGAGACCCCTCTGATGATGTAGGTCACTACTATTGAGGCCTCGTGTAGCGGGCTCCCCCTCGATGGCGGAATCTTATTCCTGAATGTCCACTCATACTAGGTTAGGAATTGATATTCCTACAGTTCAAGTTAGGTAAGGAATTGATATTCCTTTGTTACGTGTTTGCTGGGAATTGAGATTCCAACAATACAGTATTACAGTGATAGTGAAAAAATGAACGTAAGAAATAAAAATAATCACAGTAAATGTGATGAACAAGAAATATGAGCAAAAGTACGTGAGCAAAAGTACGTGAGCAAACAAGAGTAATTACGGTGTGTGCGATTCACAAGAGAAAGATCGTAAGAAATCGTAACTAATATAAGTAATTACGGTGAGTATGTAGATACAGTTGTACAGTGAAACAAAAATTCAAAAGTAACAATACAGTTTACGGTGTTACAGTGTTAACGTGTTCATATATGTAAAATCTTGTAAAGTGTTGAAAGGCAGTACGTATGAAAGGAGATCGTATGAGGTATTACAGTTGTACGTATAAGTAAATAGTATAAGGTGATATACAGATATATGTATATGGTTTGTAAGTATACAGTAGATTGTACAAAGTATTAAATAGTTGTACGTATAATGGAGATTGTATAAGGAGTTACATAATTATACAAATAGAGTTGCCATCCATTATTTGTAGTTCGTATTATTCCAAGTACGTAGGTATAATAGAATACGTTGGATGATGATATGTACATACGTAGTTATTACTTTATAATGAAACGAAGCTGTACCTTCGCTTAATCTGTAAAGCCACTCGTGTTGGGTGGAACATTGCGAGAGGCTAACGAACATCAGTGAACGTTAGCCGGAGGGCGCCGTGGGCACTGGGCGAAACCGGGCTTGAGAACGCGCTGGTGGGCTTGCCGGTGGTTAGGTACTAGGCATTTAATTTCTAGATATTGAACTACGGTGCTACGAAGTCTAGGCAAGAGCACTAAAAACCTGCAGTGGAGCCGGGAGGTCCGCCTTTGCTTCGGCTTTACAGGCAAAGAAGTTATACAAGCGTATCCGAGCTGCTTAGCGGCTTGGCTGAAGCGGTTGCGCAAGCATATGGATCGTTAATCCAAACATATCCCAATTTAATCTAGTTTAGGAATATAAAATGTTTTGGGGTAATACTCGGGATTGTAACTTGGTTACGTTCTTAGGTAGTATATTGAAGTACTAAGTTCGTAATTGGTAGATGAATCGTGGGATCCTACGTAGATTTTGGTAAGATCTCGAATTTTTAGATTTGGGATCTTTAGATGGTAATTTCCCAAACTTCGAATGGAGTTTTCGAGAGGAGTTTCGATTCCTTCTTTTACTTCTTCTACTTCTAGGTGGAAGCTCAAAGGAAGAGGTGGTTTAGGAAGTTAAAACCCTCTCTAAATCTCTGTCTTTCCCTCCAAAAAGAGAGAGGGAGAGGTACGCACACACACAACACACACACGACACAAGCCAACTCCTCCCTCCTCTTCTTTTCGGAGGTAATGTGTTTATCGGGGAGTTATGATAAGTGCAGTCAAAAGTCGAATCTATGTCTATAAAAAGCGGACGGTAAGACTTACAGGCAAACTCGAGTTTAAACTGTCAGTACGAGCCAAAATGAATTGAATTGCTTTCTTAAAAATTAGAAAGTCAAAGCTGGGGCAAACTAGTGCCTTTCGAGATAGCTTGACATTAAAGATCGTCTATCGTCAGCCTAAAATAAAAGGTGAAAAGCCTACAGTCTTACTGTACTTTCAAATTTAGATCGGAGTATTTTTATTAAGACTGTATTAGAGATCAAAAGCATTAAAAGACTGTGACACGTAAAAGATGATTTTATAATCGAGGCAAAGAGTGTCTTTTAAAGTTTAGAAAACAAAAGCAAGACTAAAATCGTGTCCAATAAAGGTTGAATATAAAATAAAGATATTTAGGTTATTTTTATCATGGAGTATGATAAAAATAAATAAAAATGAAAATATGGTTTTAGACCATACAATGTAAGAGATGGGGAATTTTCTTAAAGTAGGCGCTTTAAGTTTGGTGCGGAGTTAAATCGAAGAGCTCGTTAACTCCCATGGTTACGTCAAAGGGTAAGACCTTACCGTAGTGCAAGTAGCCTTGCTAAGTTTCCGGACGTTGCCTCCTATGTTTTAGTTTGCGTATGTACAAACGTTCCGCGTCGTGTATTTCACGTAATGCCAGAGGCAGGAAGAACCGTCGTCGCGTTCAGCTTTGAGCTGCTGAGATGCGCGAAGTTGTGGCGAGCGGTGAACCGTGCGTTCTTGAGAAGAAACGTAAATGGAAAAGAAGCCCTTTATGTAAGACTAAACTAGTGGCTGTAACGAATCTTCGTTATAGTGGCCACGTGGCGAGGTAGCACTCACGAGGTTAAGGCGTGATTGGAAATCGAGATTACACTCTACCGGGTGGAGCCGCGTAGGGTTAAGGTTAGGAGTTTGAGGTGCACCGAACGATGATCGAGTTCCAGAGTGGTTCTCGTGAAGTAGTAGACTATGGTGTACGGCGCTAATTGTAGTTTGATAAAAGCGTTGCTCGAGTGAGCTTGCGAAGCAATTATTTAAGCTCACTTTAAGGAGCTATTCCGATAGGCGGTTTAGCGAGAGAAGCCAGAGGTGTCCACCTGGTTTCCGGTGGTTAGGATGCATCCGGATGGCGAATTTGGACAGAGTTATGCGTCGCAGAGAGCGAACGTTTACGTCTGGGTTAGTAATAGCCCGTTTTAAGAGTGAAACCTTAAGCGTGTGAGGTCGATCCTCGTTGATTTTAGGGTTTGGCAATGTTTAGGAGCCCAACCTAGTGTTAACGTGAGAGCCATATGATAGTTGGCGTGCTGTACGAAATGGCTCGGTGTACGTGGTGATGGCCGAGAATTCGTCGATCACGCTCGGTGGTCGGGATGCTCACTAGGTTCCGTGCGAAGTGTGAATCGTTTCGAGTTCACGATGACGGTTGAGTGAGCGAGCCGATTTGTGTCAAGCTTGAGGTGCTCATTGAGATGAGCTTGCGGTGTGCGGAGATATCGCGAAGTGTGATTCAGGTCGTAATCCGTTGAGAACAGATGTGTGCGGCTGAAATGCTCGTGCTGGGAGGATGGAGTGTAGCTCTATGATGATCCGGGTGCACGATCATGAACCGGTGGTTGGTTGACAAGGCAGTTGTCACTAAGTGTAAGTGACAAGCTGTGTAGCTTTGCTGTAAGCTTTATGAGACTGATGTGCCCACGGGTATTCGTAGTACCGAGTTGAGAGTGTTAAATGAGGAGTGTAACGAACCTCTCAGCTAAGCGGTGAAGACAGAGATGGCGCTCAGAGTGAAGAACGGTATCTAGTGATGGTCATGAAGTGATCACGGTAGACCGAGATATGGACATGACCATCCATGATGCGCGAGTGTTGTGCTCGTACGGGCCCATAGATATGAATGGGCAGGTGATCCAGAGATGATACCAGTACGTGCTATTATCATTAATTGGTGTATTGGTAACGTACGTTACGTACCTGAAGTGCAGTACGTTTTGTATACGAACGTAGTTATTGGGTATGGACGTTGTTGCAGCAGTCGTCATCCAAGGAGTTGGACCCAGCACATAGATGCCGGTGTGCCGTGAGCGGCGCTTGGGAATCCAACGTAACAGGAGTTCTGGGAGAGTGTCGAGTGTGACGACACCCATCGCTTTTGTGGGTGTTTGCTGTATAGAGTGGTTCCTGGCTTATGGCATCCAGGGGTTTTGAGCCCTAGTACTCGCGCTTGTGTAACGTGAGTCAACTCTTGAACTGCCTGATGGCTTAGGTGAGCAACCGGCAGGATAAAAGAAAAAGGAACGTTAATCTGAGTACGAGGGAGGGCGTGTTAACGTGACGGAACAAGATAGGTATTCCAGATTAGGAGTTTAGAGAAGATTAGAGGTGGTGAGGTGTGAGCCCTTCCCGAGGATCTCTTTATCTCCCTCTTTTTGGTGAACAACCCAACAGAGACCGACACTTGTTCTTTCCTCCTCAACCGCCCCAGAAATATCCTACGGTGTTAGCGTAAATTTGGGGGTTAGTATAAACATCGTCTGGTTTCAAACGACGCTCCGGGTTTCACATGGCCATGTGAAGTACCACAGTGACCATTGTGCTAGAGCGTCTTGGTTTGGGCTCTCGTTGATGAGCCCAAGACGGTTTCACATGGCCATGTGTGGTCCCCACAATGGCTATTGTGTGAGCGCGTCTCCGTTTGGGCTTTCGTAAGACGAGAGCCAGACACTACCGACATGGCCCTGTCGTAGTTACAACATGGCCATGTGAAACGGGTCTAACGATAAAATCGAGGAAAAGCTGAGATGAAGTGCGGCTCGTTACAATTTTGGAATGATTAAGAAAACTCTGAGTTGAAACTGAGAAGGTTGTAATAATCTTACAGTTAACCTGAAACAGGTTAATAAAGAGAGCTGCGTGAAGCCAGTTAAACTGGTTTTCACTAGATTGCGCTACTCCTAAGGTAATAAAAGAGTTTCCAGTGCTCCCGGCGGTTTTGAACCTTTCAAGGTTCAGAGGCGAACGGAATTTAACGGGTCCCTGTGGTGAACCTGGTAGGGCGCGGCTAGATTTGCTTCTAGTGGATTTTCACGATAGCGAAGGATTTTGCGCTGTTGAAATAATTAGGAGCTGGAAGATCCAGCTTGTGCTCTGTGAATTATGGCTGAGTTTAGCCCGCTTTCAGTGCGTTCCCACAGATAAGAATAGTGAGCCAAAGTATAACACGCGCGGGTTGTGCTTGTAGGAGCCAACTCTTATTGGGTGTAGAACTTAGATGGAGATTGTAGTCAGAATCTCCAAATACTGTGTTGGGTTAGTTAAATGGAAAACGGTTTTCAGTGTTCAGGAGCAGAGAGTGCTCGGAATTAGTGGATACCAAATGATAGGATCCCAAAGGATCCAGGCTGATTTGGTAAAAGATAATAAGAAAAATATAAGAAAAATACGAGACTATGGTAGAATCGACAGTGTGAGGCTCGGGCAGAGAAACCAGCCTAAGCCCGTGCGGCTGTCTGGCGGTTTGTCTGTATTAAAAAGAACATGGCGCCTGTCTCGGAGGGGATATGTAGGTTCCGCAGCGTTAGTTATGTTTCGCGCTACAAGGTTGGTCCTTGTCTAAAGTTCGTCTCTAACGTATTCCTTCATAGCTTTTATATTTGTTGATTCAATAATGTACATAAGTTGCGTGAATTATGTAAGATGTAGTGTATAATGTGAAAAGTAAAAGAAAAATCGAAGGATTATGGTAGCTCAAGAATTGTTTCAATAATGTTGTAACTAAAGAACTAAGATTGAAGGTTTGTGTTAGTTTAAGAATGATACAGTTATGTTGAACCAAGAAAAGAAAAGAAACTGTAGGGTTTCATTGACTGAGTCCCATGACGATAGAGACCAGAGCCACCATCCCACAATTGATACCTCGATGCGGGAGCGGAGCGCGGCGGCGCGGCCAGTGCACACTTGGACATGAGGATTTTTGTTATGCCTCCACTCTTGATAACAGGTATTAAAAGTCACCCATGCCGGTGGGTTCCTTTTTCGAGCTGGGTGGTCCAGGTTTCCTCCGTGACGTTTGTACAATCAGGTTGTCTATAGGTGTCTATTATAAATACGTTTATAATTTATGTACAAATACGGAGTTCTGTACGTTATACATTTAATACGTTGAGTACGTTCATCTAAATAACTAAGATGAGAGATAGTTAATGGTAAAAAGTATAATAATCGTTAAGAAATAGTGAGCGGTAAGAAATGAGAAATAAGAATCAGTGTAAAACGAGTTTACAGTAAGAAAGGATTCCAATATAAATGGAATCGGTTGATACAGTGAGCTGAGCCAGAACTCAGTTAAGTACTACTTACGATCTAATGACGAGTCTTGGATTAGAGATACGATCAGGCATCCAAAGTGCGTGTTATCTGAGTGGTTGAGTTTAAGGTCATAGCCCCTCTGATGATGCGGGCTGCCCTGGCAGGAGACCCCTCTGATGATGTGGATCACTACTATTGAGGCCTCGTGTAGCGGGCTCCCCCTTGATGGTGGGAGCTCATTCCTGAATGACCATTCATACTAGGTTAGGAATTGATATTCTTACAGTTCAAGTTAGGTAAGGAATTGATATTCCTTTGTTACGTGTTTACTGGAAATTGAGATTCCAACAATACAGTATTACAGTGATAGTGAGAAAAAGAACGTAAGAAATGAAAATAATCACAGTAAATGTGATGAACAAGAAATATGAGCAAAAGTACGTGAGCAAACAAGAGTAATTACAGTGTGTACGATTCACAAGAGAAAGATCGTAAGAAATCGTAACTAATATAAGTAATTACGGTGAGTATGTAGATACAGTTGTACAGTGAAACAAAGATTCAAAAGTAACAATACAGTTTACGGTGTTACAGTGTTAACGTGTTCATATTTGAAAAATCTTGTAAAGTGTTGTAAGGTAGTACGTATGAAAGGAGATCGTATGAGGTGTTACAGTTTTACATATAAGTAAATAGTATAAGGTGATATACAGATATATGTATATGGTTTATAAGTATACAGTAGATTGTACAAGGTATTAAATAGTTGTACGTATAGTGGAGATTGTATAAGGAGTTACATAATTGTACAAATAGAGTTGCCATCCATTATTTGTAGTTCGTATTATTCCAAGTACGTAGGTATAATGGAATACGTTGGATGGTGATATGTACATACGTATTTTTTACTTTATAATGAAACAAAGCTGTACCTTCGCTCGATGTGTAAAGCCACTCATATTGGGTGGAGCATTGCGAGAGGCTAACGAACATCAGTGAACGTTAGCCGGAGGGCGCCGTGGACACTGGGCGAAACCGGGCTTGAGAGCGCGCTGGTGGGCTTGCCGGTGGTTAGGTGCTAGGCTTTTAATTTCCAGATATTGAACTACGGTGCTATGAGGTCTAGGCAAGAGCACTAAAAACCTGCAGCGGAGCCGGGAGGTCCGCCTTTACTTCGGCTTTGCAGGCAAAGAAGTTATACAAGCGTATCCGAGCTGCTTAGCGGCTTGGCTGAAGAGGTTGCGCAAGCATATGGATCGTTAATCCGAACATATCCCAATTTAATCTAGTTCGGGAATATAAAATGTTTTGGGGTAATACTCGGGATTGTAACTTGGTTACGTTCTTAGGTAGTATATTGAAGACTAAGTTCGTAATTGGTAGATGAATCGTGGGATCCTACGTAGATTTTGGTAAGATCTCGAATTTTTAGATTTGGGATCTTTAGATGGTAATTTCCCAAACTTCGAATGGAGTTTTCGAGAGGAGTTTCGATTCCTTCTTTTACTTCTTCTACTTCTAGGTGGAAGCTCAAAGGAAGAGGTGGTTTAGGAAGTTAAAAGCCTCTCTAAATCTCTCTCTTTGACTGCAAAAAGAGAGAGGGAGAGGTACGCACACACACAACACACACACGACACAAGCCAACGCCTCCCTCCTCTTCTTTTCGGAGGTAATGTGTTTATCGGGGAGTTATGATAAGTGAAGTCAAAAGTAAAGTCCATATCTATAAAAAGCGGACAGGAAGACTTACAGGCAAACTCGAATTTAAACTATCAGTACAAGCCAAAATGAATTGAATTGCTTTCTTAAAAACCAGAAAGTCAAAGCTGGGGCAAACCAGTGGCTTTCGAGATGGTTTGACATTAGAGATCGTCTATCGTCAGCTTAAAATAAAAGATGAAAAGTCTACAGTCTTACCATACTTTGAAATTTAGATCGGAGTATTTTTATTAAGACTATATCAGAGGTCAAAAGCATTAAAAGACTGTGACACGTAAAAGACGATTTTATAGTCGAGGCAAAGAGTGTCTTTTAAAGTTTAGAAGACAAAAACAAGGCTAAAGTCGTGTCCAGTAAAGGTTGAATATAAAGTAAAGAGATTTAGGTGATTTTTATTATAGAGTATGATAAAAATAAAAAAAAATGAAAATATGGTTTTAGACCATACAATGTAAGAGGTGGGGAATTTTCTTAAAGCAGGCGCTTTAAGTTTGGTGCGGAGTTAAATCGAAGAGCTCGTTAACACCCGTGATTACGTGAAAGGGTAATACCTTACCGTAGTGCAAGTAGCCTTACTAAGTTTCCGGGCGATGCCCCCTACGCTTAGTTTGCGTATGTGCAAATGTTCCGCGTCGTGTATTTCACGTAATGCCAGAGGCAGGAAGAACCCCCGTCGCGTTCAGCTTTGAGCTGCTGAGATGCGCGAGGTTGTGGCGAGCGATGAACCGTGCGTTCTTGAGAAGTAACGTAAATGGAAAGGAAGCCCCTTATGTAAGGCTAAGCTAGTGGCTGTAACGTATCTTCGTTATAGTGGCCACGTAGCGAGGTAGCACTCACGAGGTTAAGGCGTGACTGGAAATCGAGATTGCACTCTACCGGGTGGAGCCGCGTAGGGTTAAGGTTAGGAGTTTGAGGTGCACCGAACGGTGATCGAGTTCCAGAGTGGTTCTCGTGAAGTAGTAGTCTATGGTGTACGGTGCTAATTGTAGTTTGATAAAAACATTGCTCGAGTGCGCTTGCGAAGCAATTACTTAAGCTCAGTTTAAGGAGCTATTCCGATAGGCGGTTTAGCGAGAGAAGCTAGAGGTGTCCGCCTGTTTTTCCGGTGGATAGGATACATCCGGATGGCGAATTTGGACAGAGTTATGCGTCGCAGAGAGCGAACGTTTACGTCTGGGTTAGTAGTAGCCCGTTTTAACAGTGGACCCTTAAGCGTGTGTGAGATTGGTCCTCGTTGATTTTAAAGTTTGGCAATGTTTAGGAGCCCAACCCAGTGTTAGCGTGAGAGCCATATGATAGTTGGCGTGCTGTGCGAATTGGCTCGGTGTGCATGGTGATGGCCGAGGATTCGTGGATCACGCTCGATGGTCGGGATGCTCACTAGGTTCCGTGCGAAGTGTGAATCGTTTCGAGTTCACGATAACGGTTGAATGAGCGAGCCGATTTGGGTCAAGCGTGAGGTGCTCATTGAGATGAGCTTGCGGTGTGCGGATATCGCGATATTGCGAGGTGTGATTCGGGTCGTAATCCGTTGAGAACAGATGCGTGCGGCTGAAATGCTTGTGCTAGGAGGATGGAGTGTAGTTCTATGATGATCCGGGTGCACGATCATGAACCGGTGATTGGTTGACAAGGTAGTTGTCACTAAGTGTAAGTGACAAGCTGGGTGGCTTTGCTGTAGGCTTTATGAGCCTGATGTGCCCACGGGTATTCGTAGTACCGAGTTGAGAGCGTTAAATGAGGAGTATAACGAACCTCTCATCTAAGCGGTAAAGACAGAGATGGCGCTCAGAGTGAAGAGCGGTATCTAATGATGGTCGTGAAGTGATCACGGTAGACCGAGATATGGACATGACCGTACATGATGCGCGAGTGTTGTGCTCGTACGGGCCCATAGATATGAATGGGCAGGTGAGCCAGAGATGATACCAGTACATGCTGTTATCATTAATTGGTGTATTGGTAACGTACGTTACGTACCTGAAGTGCAGTACGTTTTGTATACGAACGTAGTTATTGGGTATGGACATTGCTGCAGCAGTCGTCGTCCAAGGAGTTGGACCCAGCGCATAGATGCCGGTGGGAATCCAACGTAACAGGAGTTATGGGAGAGTGTCGAGTGTGACGACACCCATCGCTTTTGTGGGTGTTTGCTGTGTAGAGTGTTCCTGGCTTACGGCATCCAGGGGCCTTGAGCCCTAGTGCTCGCGCTTGTGTAACGTGAGTCAACTCTTGAACTGCCTGATGGCTTAGGTGAGCAACCGGCAGGATAAAAGAAAAAGGAACGTTAATCTGAGTACGAGGGAGAACGTGTTAACGTGGCGGAACAAGATAGGTGTTCCAGATTAGGAGTTTAGAGGAGATTAGAGGTGGTGAGGTGTGAGCTCTTCCCGAGGATCTCTTTATCTCCCTCTTTTTGGTATACAACCCACCAGTGACCGACACTTGTTCTTTCCTCCTCAACCGCCCCAGAAATATCCTACGGTGTTAGCGTAAATTTGGAAAGGGGGTTAGTATAAACATCGTCTGGTTTCAAACGACGCTCCGGGTTTCACATGGCCATGTGAAGTACCACAGTGGCCATTGTGCTAGAGTGTCTTGGTTTGGGCTCTCGTTGATGAGCCCAAGACGGTTTCACATGGCCATGTGTGGTCCCCACAATGGCCATTGTGTGAGCGCGTCTCCGTTTGGGCTCTCGTAAGACGAGAGCCAGACGCTACCGACATGGCCATGTGAAGTAGCAAGAAAATGAGGAAAGAAAAAAAAAAAAAAGAAAAAAATGAGAGATAAAAATTGAGAAATAAAAAAAACAAAGTAAAGGCGGATTCTAAAAAACTACTTTGTTATAAAGGTAACAGCAGTAGTAATTACTATAATTAAGAGATGTCCGCTGTTGGATCCAAAGACTAAAGAGAAATAAAAAAAAAAGTAAAAAAACTTACAATCATATATTATAATCATTAATGATGTTGATATATAAGAGAAATACATATTATAACATAGTATTAAAAGAATAAAAACACACAAATGTATACTTTAATAAAACTTAAAATCCGAAAATTAGTCAGTTATATTACCGGCTTTGTTCAGAACAGGTCTGTTAAATTATTTAAGATATTTTTGTATATCCATATGCCTATGAGCATGGGCTAAATCTGGGCTAAGTATGGGCCAGAAATTGCTCATCATATACCTATCAGTGATGGGTCTGGGCGAGTTTATCTAGACTACCTATATAATCATTGAATGCATAGTACAAGGTCTGGGTTAGGCTTTAATTTACCCATCCCATATCAAAAAAAATTGGTAATAAAAAATCCCATGCCCATGTCATATAGTTAATAGATCTGGACTGGGCCAGGTACCTGTGGAAATCACTGACTACTAAAAGCACACTACTTCACAACACGAAGCTTAACAAACCGCGACGAAGTTTCACATCCCTTATTCTTGAGTAGAAAAGGTACGAAATGAAAGATTTAATTTCATAAATCTAAATCCCAACCTGAGAGGTTCTGGAGAAGAAAATGAAAAGAATGAGGTTGAGGTTCAAAAATCGGATTTTAACTCAAAAATCGGATTTTATCTCTTTCATATCATAATAACTACTGAAATCTCATCTTTGTTCACCACGGTTCCCTCTCTTTCTTCTTCTACCACCTTATCCTTTGCTCTTACAAAAAGAGAACACCCAACTCTCCTTTTTTTATCTGAAAAAATATTTTATTGAGAGATTTTAAAATATAAAACGCTTTATTATGATAGTTTAAATATAAACCGTTTGATTGGGAGAAAAGCGGTGTATCCTCAGTGCACCCTAATAAAAAACTTTTCGCCACTTAGCAAAGGGCGTAAGAGGTTAAAGAAAATTTCTGCCACCTAGCAAGTGGTGAAAGAGGATAAAAAATTTCTTCGCCACTTAGCAATTGGCGAAAGAAGATAAAGAAAATTTACGCTACTTAACAAGCGGCGTAAGTAATTTTAACACGCACCTAATATATCCTTTATCTTTTTTTTTACTCTAACAATCCTAATATACACCTAGTAATGTTAAAAATAAAATAACAATCCTAACATACCTATCTAAAAATCCTAAAAGTCAGACAATTCTAATATACTTTAACATACCTATCTAAGAATCCTAAAAAAAATATACCTATCTAATAATCCTAAAAGTCTAACAATTCTAATATACTTTAACATACCTATCTGATAATCCTAAAAGTCCGACAATTCCAATATATTTTAACATACCTATTTGCCAACACTTCTAATATATACTAAACAATTTTAAAAATACACCAACAATTCTAATATACTTTATATCTTTCTGTGTCATTTATTCGCTTTCCGTCACTTAGTAAGTAGCGGAAACACCTTTTAATCCTCCCACCACTTGGCAAGCGGTGGAAATCATTCCGTCACTTGCTAAGTGGCGAAAGTATTCTTTATAGGCGGGGGTGCGGACATTGTGTGACCTGGAAACGTTTAACGCTCCAAGTTCACAAATTAGACACAAGACTCGAAAAAGTGAAAAAGATCTCCCAGCATCTGTCACAAGGTTGGATACCGAGCGTAAAGCTCTTTGCTCCCAAAATTGAATCGGGATTCCAGAGGTTTGTCTTCCTGAATCCGACGAGAGCCCAACTCAAAACGTCCCAACACATGGTCATGTGGAACTACCAACATGGCCATGTCTTCCGGCATAAGTCCGTTGGGCTCGGAGCCCAAACGCGTATGTCCCAAAACATGGTCATGTGAAAGGGCATATGGCCCTGTGTTATGTCAAACGTATGACGAACTTGACCCTCCCATAAAAACGCTAACAACGATGGGATATATCGTTGGGTGCGGGGATCGTCGAAAGGGACTCGACCCTTTGTCCCTTCTGTTCCATCCCCTGGAGGAGAGAAAGGGAAAAACCTAAAATGAAGGGAAAAGAATCTAAAACAACCAAATTAGAGAGGAAAAACGAAGAACCACCGTAAAGGTGGTAACAACTTCCAAACCTCGAACCTCTTCTCGAACAAACTCTCTTCTAGAAGTTGGGATCAACCAAACCTCGGATCACACCTCGAAAAATTCTCCAATCTTTGAACAAAGGTAGAAAACTAGTTACTAAATCATCTAAAGTACTCTACTTTAGGATCTTACCTTTAAATCCCAAATATAACCCCTAAAAAATACTCTTCGAAAACCTTGATTTAACTAACTCAATCTTGGAAACAAATCCAACCTAAACTTCTCTAGAATGAGAGAAAACCTCAAGTTCTCTCTGATAGTGGTAAAATCCACTCAAAACGGGAAATAGAACTCTACAAATTACAAACTCGAACCACAACAAGCAAGCTAAGCGAATAGGGAGAAACTAAAAGGAAATTCCCTGATCCTCCGATCTCCCGTGGAAGCAGCCGCGTTTGCTTCCCAAGGCTTTCTGAACCACCCAAACCGGAGTGGTTTTACTCTATTTAAAGAGTAAACAACCAATATGAACAGCATTTTACTTTGAAGTACGTATAAGTACGATCTATCTTATTAACACTTAAAATCTTATGAAATTTACGAGTATAATACATGTTACGTATAAATCTGGAGATACATCATCTCTCATAAGTACAACATGAATATGTATACCTATCGTAAGAATACACACTAAGCCCCTGTACAAAGTATGCTACTTATACTGTTCTCCGTAATCCGAACCTTAACTATATCATTCGATTACAGTATTTCTCCGTAATCCTAACCTTAACTATATCATTCGATTACAATATTTCTCCGTAACCCGAACCTTATGCATACCTGAATCGTTTAGATTCCAGTGTTCTCTGTAACTTTAATTACACACCAATTTGGAATGAAACTCTGTAATCTGATCTGGAAACCCCACGATCACTGATAACGGTACAATCTCTGTACTACTAACCTAAGAACTCTGCTACTGGTACGAACGAACGGTAAACACGAGTAAGCGTGTACGAACACTCCCAGCGAGGGGTGTTCGGCCGTGAAGCCTCAATCGGATGCGCTGAATACGAGCGAGCACGCTATAACTCTTCGGATGCCCCGGCCCACCCTATCTGAGTAAGGAGTTTACCCTTACGACCCCGATGGTACCCGTGAATCCGCCGTGATCGGCCTGATGTGAACACATCCAGGATCTTACTCCAACTTGTTACTGTAACTTGACTAAATACTGTTAGTGATGATCTACCTGTAATCATCAATCTAAAGGACCTGTACGAATATCGTATCATAACCTGAGAACCTGTACATCATATGAACTATCATAGCGAGAAACGTAGTATCATATGAATAAACGGTACAATGATGTATGATCAGTTTATAACCGAAAAACCCGATATTATCTTATCTACATGTGGTACAACTGTAGTACATATGAACACTGTAACATCTAATCGTAAAGTAATGTACGAAAAATATAAGCGTCGTATGATTATCAAGAAAATAGATGAATGCGTAAACCCGGCTCACCACGTAAAACGAATCTAGTCATTAACGTGTGACCCTTGATATTTAATATCAAGAGTGCGGGGAAGAAAATACAAAAGAAAGTCTCGAAAGGTGAGGCTTTCTCCGATCCCTGGTGCCGTTCCCACAGCGAAGCTCGATCGTTCGCTCCCCAGAACGATCCACCTAGTAAAAGAGGAAAACAAAATGAACCTCTCTTACTCTCGCAAACATGGGATGTATCTCTGATGATAAAACCTATAATATCATGAACATAAACTCTGTCAAACTACATAAGTGAAATAGAAAATAGAATCGATAATCAAAGGGAAGAGAGATGAACAACAATCTTAAATCGACGATGAACGAGACTATTGAGATCCATGAACAAGTGAGAATAATAAATAGCGATAACAACATCTGCGGAATATACACGTCCGTATACCGCCTAGACCCGTACGATGGCCCTCCCGGAGACGGCCAGGGCCCCGCACTGTTGCGGATACACCGTTTTCCTCCAAAATGTTTATATTAAAACTCTCCCAATAAAACATTTAAAATTTTAAGATCTACCAACAAAATATTTTTTTCAGGTTTCTCCCTCTCTCTCACAAAATCCCGAAAGTATTTACGTTGTTTATAGGAGAGTATACATTTCCACTCAAGTCTATCATAGTTATGTGGAAGTTTCAAGACGTTTTGTGTTTACAAGGTCGTTTTTTCTTTTTTTCCCGAGTTCCTCATGATCATGAGATGGAACCCCATAACCATGTACCATTAATCACGGTCATAACTTGGTCTCAAGGTATCTTAGTCTTACACGAGAGCGACCTTAAAGATAACTCATAGCTATGAGATTTTTAGAAACCATAGCTATGATTTCACTTTTTTACTAGTCAATTAGGTTGGAGGAACAAATAATAATATAATAATAAAAACTTATGGATAGAGAACTACTAACCTTTATTTTTGGTAATTGTAGAATAAAGATAACTAAGTTTAATTATAGCTAACTTAATAATTAAAACATAGAACGTAAGAGGTACACTAAATCAACACATTTAATATATGAAAGATGTACAATAAGTCTTACGGGGAAATGTACAATCTGTTTTACGGATTTTCTTCCGTTTATAACAAAACCAAGTTTAGAGCTAAGGTAGATTAATGACCAACATTTAAATACTAAGTTATATACTTTTGGGAGAAAAGCTTGTGATTTTGGAAGTAAATAATAAATTTTAAAGCAAGTACAATAGAATGAAACTTATTAAATTAGGAATTTTGAGAAGTAGAAGAACTAATAATTAACTCAAAGCAACTCAAATAATAAGATTTAGAGAAAGCACGAGGCAGAGCTGGAGAAACGTATAAAAACATTGGCTACAACAGTCGGATACACTCGGATAGGCTTAAATTTAGAAATATATTCGAAAAGAACATTTATGTATACAGGAGAAACATTAAAATAAGAATATCTCTTAGCAGAAAGAGATAAAATCTAAGACCACTAACTTAAAGATACGTTAAAAGTTAATCTATTGGATAATTGAATCTTCGACGAAGGCTCCATTCGCTGGCCTGTGGGTAATCAAAAAGCGTTTTATTAAATTCTTTTATAAGACTAACACGCTTTTAGAAATAAAACATCTAAAATTTTAATTCCTAATTCGCATAATAATTTATAAAAACATTTGATTCTAAGTTGACATTAACTTTTCAAGAAAATCATTTTTTAACACTTTAAACTATTAGACAAGACATTTAATCACTGACCTATTCACAAAATTTATTATTACAGAGAACCATAAGACGATATGATTACAACCGGTACGGCTGTACATAAGACAATATTTTCGATCGAAGCAGAGACATAACGCGTAAGCCCACGAACACGAACATAGATGGGTGAGGGGACAAAATATAAACGTGAAGCTCACAGAGACAAGGTATATACGTGGAGGTCCACGGAAACAAGACAAAACGTGGAAGCACATTGCTGGGTCGGATGATCGTTGTTACTGAGCAACCCGGGTTCGTGGCCGGGTTTTATAAATTCGAGTCAATAATAATGATCACAGATTCAGAGAATATATGGGTTAGTGTAGGGGAAAGTATAGGCTACATCCTAATAACCCCACACTGTCTGAGAGGGGCAATTCCGGGACTGCAGGAGCAGTCAGGTTAGTGTGTGTCGGGTTCTAGTGTCCGCTACACTCTGAACAGAGCGATCGGAACAGTAGGTCTGGGACCGTATTAGCCAGCGGAACAGTAAGTCTGAGACCGTATCACATAGTGGAACAGAAAGTCTGGGACTGAGTCAGCTCTGAACGGTGTGTAAAAGCCGACCACTTGACCGAGACTATGGTCGTGTAATCGTTGTCATTGGGTAATCCGGGTTTGTGGCCGGGTTTTACGAATTCGGGTCAAAAATAAAGATCACAGATTCAGAGAATATATGGGTTAGTGTAGGAGAAAGTATAAGCTACACCCTAATAACCCCACACTGTGAAGCCTACGAAAACGTAGAGCGATTGCTTAGTGTGATATATCAATCAATGGTATCTGAATTAAAAATACAACAAATAAACAAATTTATCTTTTATGAAACATTTAAATATCAATGACAAAATAGACTTAAAATTTAAAACTATTAGAAACAAAAAATTTTAAAACGTTTAATTTCTGCTCAGTGAATTTAATTAAAAACATATATAAATAAACATACGAATTAAGCTGATTGTATCACATACCAACGAATGGGTCCATGACTCTAACTAAACGGTCCGCCCGGCCCCTGCTCACTTACAATCTACATCAATCACAAACTAAAATCAAAGAAAACAAAATATATAGATCATGTAAATCTACACTTTAAAAACCTGAAGTATTTGCTAGTAAACATATTGACAAAGACAAAGCAATAAAAACGCATGGGTGTAAAACAATAAATACCATAAATCACCTAACTTAAAAGAAAACACAAGGCGTCATTTTAAATCAGAATGTATACTATTTTAGGTAAAACTAAAATCAACTTTAAGTTAATAATTAGAGTAGAAAACTAAGAAACCTAAATCATTTTTTAAAATATTAGTAGTAAAACGTACAAAAGCGAGATCAAGACATCGGAACGTATAAATGATTAAATCATCCATATACCGCAGACAATGCGGAGCCCAAGCCCCTTACTGTTCCTGGGATGATAGGTGTTCTAACAACATTTGGCATTGCAACAGAAGTTGTTTTCTAGGAAAGTTCCGTAGTTTTTCGTTCTACTACTATGATACTAAGATTAACTCGAGAAACTTCGTGTGTTGCTTCACGTTCAAGTCTTTCATATTGATTTACTGCTACACCGACTACTACTACGGTTAAGTAAACTTCTACGTTTAAGTGGCCTACTCGGTAATCGTCTAAAGCTTGCAGGGTCCTCCTAGTAATCTGGTAGATGCTCCCTATTATTGATATAATGAATTAAGGAAGAAGATTGGTACAATCACGTATACAATAAAACCGCTTCCTTTTATACGGCTGAAGCATATTCCTCCAAACACTCAATTGGTTACGGTTTTTCACCGTTACGCACTATCTCCTCCTTTATCTTAGTGAAGCCATTTTGTTCTATACCCTCAAATAACTAAGCGACTTCTTTAATTTCCTTGTACTAACCTGCAGCCACCCACAAGTTCTACTTTTTCCTATACCTATTCTTATTTCTCCAAATTCCACTGTAACCACGACTTCCCTATACGAGTTTTTAACTCTTCGTTAAAACTACACTAGTAGAGTACCCGTCAAGTGACATAGTGAAAAGCTTAATAAAATCACTAACGTCACCAGTACCTAAATCTCGGACTCGTCTACTTACACTTTTGGTAATATTCCATGGTCTGAAGATTTTAATACTTCAATGCCACATGTAAACCAACCTTTCGGTAAACTTACCAAGGCCACTTCAAACCACTTCAAGCCCTCGTAAGCCCGCAAAGCCACGCGCATCAGCGTTTTTGCCCTGGGCTTTCCGATACAACCTGATACTTGATTTAAGCCGTAATCGCACCTACTTTTTTACTACTTTTATGCGAGCTTTTGTACAAACCTCTCAGAGCCAAGCTAAACTTTACTTAGCTTCCGGATTGCTGTTTTTTGCTCGCTTTTGCCTTCTTTCGACTTTAAAACCGATTCAAACCTTTTACGACTTTAAGACCTGGATGCCCCAGGTCAGGGAGTTCGGTTCCTATCCAGGGGCTCTGGGCTTTTACGGGTCAAACCCGACTACCGTCAGAACATTAATTTCCCTTCAACCGAATACATTACTCGAAGAAGAAGAAGGGAGAATTGTGTGTGGGTGGGTGTGTGTTTACATCTCTCTCTCCGAGAGAGGAGAGAGATTTAGAGAGGGAGTAGAGAGTTCTAGAAAACGGGTATGAAACCCTAAACCACTTCTAACCTCGTTTCTTTACTTCGGGGTAGTAGAAGAAGTAAAAGAAGAAGGAATCGAACCTCTCCTTTTCGAATAACGCCATTCAAACTCGAGGAGAGTACCACGTAAGAATCTCAATCGGAATATACGAGATCCTTATCTAAATCATCTTGAGATCCTACGATTTATCTACCATTTACGTACTTAGTACTCCAACTTACCACTTAAGAACGTATCATCGTAGATCCCGAGGTTTTTACTCTAAAAAGATATATCATCCCAAACTAGAGTTAACTGGGATACATTTGGATTAACGATCCATATGCTTGCGCAACCGATTCAGTCAAGCCGTTAAGCAGCTCGGATGCGTTTCTATAACTTCTTTGTCTGCTAAATCGAAGCAAAGGCGGACCTCCCGGCTCCGCTGCAGGATTTTAGTACTTTTGCCTAAACACCGTAGCGCCGTAGTTCGACATCTGGATATTAAAGATCCCGGCGCTAAGCCGAGTGCTAACCTCACGCTAACGTTCTAGCCCGACTTGGCCTATGCCCACGGCGCCCTCCGGTTAACGTTCACAGCTGTTCGTTAGCCTCTCGCTTAGCTCCACCCAACACGAGTGGCTTCGCTGATCCAGCGGAGATACAGATTCTCTTTACACTTAAGTACAACTACGTATATTTACGATCTACTACGTACATCAATTGTGATTTTCTTACGTACAACTACTGTAATTCATTTCCTATTCACTTACGAACTCTATTAACGATACGTTACTGATGATATCTTACGTACTACTCGTACAATATCTTTACGATCGATTAACGTACTACGATCCTCTTCGTATTATTGTATCACTGATAATTTCTTACGTACAACCGTAACTCTACTTACGTACTAATATATATACGTACATTTGATCTAGCTATTGAGATCTCACTCATCTCTTGAGCTGTAACCTTTATCTTTGTACTCTTGATACTTTATGAGCTGACCTGTTGATCGATCCTACAGTCCATCCGGCTCACCGTAACTTGGATCACAATCATTTGTATCCAACTTGTTCACTTAGATCTCAATTCTAGATCCACTCACCGTAGATTGGATCACAACAATTTGTATCCAACTTGTACTTACTGTAACTTGGATCACAATCATTTATATCCAACTTGTTCACTTGGATCTCAGTTCTAGATCCACTCACCGTAGCTTGGATCACAGTTTCTTGTATCCAACACCTAATTTGGATCTCAATTCACTTGGATCCAATACACTATTCCGTAACTTGGATCTCAGTCAGCCTGGATCCCTCCTTTCCTGTGGCCTGGATTTATCCAGCTATGATATCCCAAACTCTGGTTGAGAACTCAATACACTTCACCTAAGGCCTTAAAGATCACTACACCGGCGTTTTTTTCGCCACCTTTGAACATCGTCCTATGTTCTCTACCGTTCGCTTAGTATTGATGTCCATACACGCCAAGAGGAGCGGACCGTCACTATGTTGCCGATACACACCAAGAAGAGCGGGCCCTACGGTACTCATATTCGAACTTTACCCATACACACCAAGAGGAGCGGGTAAATCGAATAACCTACTATGGCGGACCTAACTGAACTTAGTAACGAGCCATTCCTGCTACGCACGCGGCGGTCTATCGACTCAGCACTACAGTGCGGGGCCCTGGCTATGGTTAAACCCGGCCGGGCTCGTGCAGTTTGTCTGCGGCTTGCCTCTCTCAAAGGGGATAGACGGGTTCCGAGTAGTGAACATGTAAAAGTTCATCTCTTTTCGTGATCGCCTTTGTATGTGTTTGCCGAATGTGTTCCCATTCGTTATCGATACTCACTTTCTTTTCTTGATTTGTAGATGTGTTCATGATACTAAGAGAAAACTAGTGTATGTAACGTAAATAGGAAGTATAAGTACTAAAAAATGTAAAGTAATGTAGTGAACGTAGTAAAGAAAAATGTAGTGTAACGGAGTTTTATTTGAAATGTTAGAAAAGAAAGAAACGAAATGTGTAGCTGTAGAATTTAGTAGTTTATGTTTTCTACTATTTTCCCATATGATGATTGTTTTACATTTCGGGCTGATCCCACCGGTGACAGATCCCACGCTATGGAAATGGCGCCAGCGAGCGGCCAAGCGAGCCAGGGCCGAGACACCTTATCACCCCACTCTTGATGTTGTTTCAAGGGTCACCCAACCCGGGGTTAGAGTGGCTGAAAGGATGATCCTGATTGAGTCCGTATTATCTTTCCTATTCGGCTTATCATTGATTTGATATTAGTACTACGATTATACGGACTTGTTATTTCATTTTTTATACGAGTTGCATTTAGTACGTTCATACGTTCAAAAAATAAGAAATGAGAAATAAGAAATTAGGAACAAGAACAAGAACAAGAAATTAGAGTGCCGATTGGGCCCCCAAAGCGGTGTAATTGAACGGGTGTAATTCAGGTAGTAGCGCCCGGGAGTCGACGGAGGGCGATTCTGGCAGGAGTCCAAATGAGGTTGGACACTACGTTTTGAGGCCTCGCGTAACGAGCTCCCCCTCGCTGGCGGGAGCTCGTGCCTTGAGTATCGTTCATACTAGCTAGGAATTGAGATTCCTATATATTAAGTTAGTAACAGAAATGTGATTGAGATCACAAGAAAAGTAGTGAAATAAAACGATTGAGATCGTTAGTAACAAGAAATTGAAATGAGCAAGAAATACGGTGAAAGTAAAAGAAATGAACAGAGATCAGTAATAATAACAAGAAACGCAGCGTAAAGAGAAACTACGGTGTGTGTGATTGAGATCACAGTGAAGTGAAATGCAATAGCTTACGGCGAGCTAGATACAAAATAACACAGTAAAACAAGAAAGTAGAGTAACCCACGAGTGTAATATAGAGTACGTATGTATATCCCAATTTATCCAAGAGTTTGTAAAGTTTAATTATCGTGCACATGAGTGTAGTACGTTGTAAGTGTATATATTGTAGTGTAGATGGGATATTACGTATGTTGTATATTTGTATACGAGTTAACTTACTGTGTAATCCGTATCTTCCTTAAGGTTGTTCAAACCTATCGTGGTGGGTGGAGCATCCGCATGCTCCTACGATGTTATTAAAAGAACCCTAAAAATCGGAGAAGCAAACGCTGGACACCGTTTTGCTTCGGGATAATCCGGTAAAACGAGTATAGAAATGTATCCGAAAAGCATTGCAGTAAGGCTCGCGTGGTTGTGTAACCTTTATGGGGGTTAATCCAAAGATCTCCCAGTTAAAGTAAAATCTCGGAAATGTTCGTTTTCGGGATTAAACTCACGGGATCGAGTTGGGTGTAGTTTTGGATCCTAAACTAGAGTAATCCTTCGTTTTTTTCGAAGTTAGATGAGATCTCTGAGGTATTTTTGGTAGGAATCGAGTTAGGTTTGGGATCAAACTTAAGATGGTACTCTCCCCACTTCGAGTGGAGATTCGAAGTAGTGTATATGGGTTTGGTACCAAAACTAGAGAATTTCTTCGTTTTCTTTCGAAGTTTATGTGTTTTCCAAGATAATTTTGGTAAAGATCCAGAGGACCAAGAGTAAAATCCCAAAGTGGTATTTTCCCTAATTTCGAATGGAGTTTCGAAAGGGAGGATGTTCGATCTCTACTCCCTCTCCCTCAAAGAAGTGAGGAAGAAGAAGAAGAGGTGGAAGAAGAAGAAGAAAAGGAAAGTAAAGAAAGAAAAGAAACAGAAGAAGAAGAAGAAGAACAGAAGATCTCTCTCTTTCTCTCTTCTCTCCCTCACACTCCCTCTCTTATTCTCTTTTGTGGAGTATTGGGGGATTTGTATTGGGTATATAACGTATTTACGTTTATTCGGGGAGTCGAAAATAGAATAATGTGACGGACTTGACCCGTCTAAAGCACAAACCCCTGGCCAGAGGGGCTGAACCCTGGCCAGGGTCTCTCGAGAGGGCGTCGAGTCGCCCCCGAAAGCGTGCTCCGTTGACCTGAGAGGGTCCCTCTGGCCAGAGAGCCCCTGGTCAGATAGGAGCGTCCCTGGTCAAGGGCTCTCGACCAAAAGATCCTGAATCAGCTAAAAAGCCGGAAGAGTTAAAGGTGCGCAAGCCCCTGGCCAGAGAAGGAGGTCCCTGACCAGGGGCTCTCGGGTTTTTAACGTCAAACGTCTAAAAACTAAGAAATCGAGAGCTTTTGGAGGGTGTTACGTGAAAACTAGTAAAATTGTGGAAGCCTGAAAGGCTTCACAAGGTACGAGCGTGAAACCAATTAAACTAATTTCAAGTTATAAATAAAAAGCTTAAGAGCCATATAATGTGCACTGGACTTGATAACAACCCACTCTATGCTACTCAAACAGCGGTCTACGGATTCAGTACTGAACTCAGTAACGAACCATTCCCGCTACGCAAGCGGCGGTATACCGATTCAGTTCATCACGCCACCCGACACTGCTGTCGGTCCGACTCCACGTCGGTCACGCGCCATCAGGCGCCTACTAACTGAGCTCTGGCTCAGCCCACCTATCGAACCATCTCCATCGTTTTTGGAACTTTCGATCACTATCTCCGTTCTTGATTTTATTATCTCTAGAATCTTCGTTCAACCTGAACTCAACTCTTGGATTCCATCATCTTTGGAATCTTAACTTACTGTACTCGATTTCAATCGTTCAACTTGCATCTTAGTTATCTAGATGATCAACTAACGTATATAAGTATAACGTATAACGCTCCGTACAATAGACAATCAACATATTAATGTACTACTATATATATATATAGACATCTATAAAAACCTGATTGTACTAACGTCACGGAAGAACCTGGATGACCAACTCGAAAAAGGCACCCACCGGCATGGGTGACCTTTGATACCTCAACCAAGAGTGGGGTATAACAAAATTCCACAACGTCCAAGCGTACACTCGCCACGCCACCGCGCTCCATTCCCGCATCGAGGCATCTATCGCGGGATGGGGTTTCTGGTCTCTATCGCTATAGGACTCAGCCGTATCGGATCCCCATCTCCCCTTACTTTCTTGTTATACATGATTTTGAACATTTATTCAATACATTATTGAACTAACATAAACCTTCAGTTTACATTTTCTTTTACACTATATTTTTACGTTGACGTGTCTTATGAACATTATCGAATCAACAAATACAAAAAATATGAAAGAATTATTGTAAGGTTTAATAAAGTTCTCAATTTAAGATAACTATTTGATAATCGTTATTAACAATAAAAACACTTTAATGATAAAACGGTAAAATATATATGGGAATATGGTAGTGAAAGAAAAGAATAAACGGGAATTGTATCTCCGTCTTGTTCATAAAACTAAAAAATAAAAAAGTTTATATGGTAATTAACATAGTAGTGACCCAAATGAATAAAAGGAAATGTGTTCTCCCTAAAACTAAAAAATTGAATCTATCTTTAAATTAGAACTAAATTAAAATCTATTGAATTGCCGATGATTCCGAATCAAACCATAACTCTAGGTAGATTGCGATAATCTATCTTATCTCAACTCTTTTTTATATATCCCTATACGAAGACGCAAAAGGCTACCCTGGTGTCTTTTATAGCATTGGCTAATTAGTATTATACACTTTGTGTTATAATGCATGCCTTTATTTGTTACATAAAAAAATAGCAGCAAAGAGTGCTGTGAATTGCGTGAGAGGGACGTTAAGGTTTTCTTTGGATTGTTACCTGTATAAAAACTTATTGCCTCTTGATATGATACCTATATAAACTTTGGTTTTTATTATTATTTAATCTATAAAATCTTTCAAAATCACCGTATAAATTTAGATATCATATATACTTAGGAGCCAAAACCCTATCCACCGCCACTTGCCTCCACGCCCGCCCCCGCTCGCGCTCGCGCCCCATGCCCGTCCGCCCGCGCACACCGCCCCGCGACGCACCGCGCCCGCGCGTCCCGCGTCCGTCCACCCACGACGCACCGCGCCCGCTCGCCCACGCGCCCCGCCCCGCGGCGCACCGCGCCCCTCTCTTCCTCTCCTCTCCCTCTCCGCCCGCGTGCACCGCCCCGCGGCGCACCGCGCCCACGTGCCCCGCGCCCGTCCGCCTGGGCGCCCCGCCCCGCGACGCACCGCGCCCCTCTCCTCTCCTCTCCCTCTCCTCTCCTCTCCTCTCCCACCCCGGGTCAGCTCCCCTCTCCACTCCCTCTCCCCTCCCTAAAAACAAAAAAAAAAAAAAAAAAAAAAAATATAAACAAGAGAAAAAAATACCAATTTTTATNGCGCCCGCCTGTCCGCGCCCAGCACTTGCGCTCGCCCGCGCCCGCACCTCCGCTCGCCGCCACCTGTTCCAAAACTGAGGATTCATATATACTATGGATAGAGTTGGTTAATTTACAGTACACCGGGAGCGTCCAACATTCTTTTTAGACATTTTGCATGCTCCCGTTGGCTCCTCCCTTAAAGTGGCTTAATGTAGAGCCATTTTCTTGATGTGATGGAAGTGCCAAATTATACATTCTACGGATAGATAGATTGATTACTTGTTTTCTTATCCTTGTTCAGAAAGAGAGAGAGAGAGAGAGTGTGTGTGTGTGTCCGTTCGACCTATATTCTGAAAAAGTAATTTTTGAAAAATTAATTTTGATTTAAAAAATTAAAAATTGTACAGCATTTGACTGAGTATAGATTTAAAATAATTTTGTAAAATTGTTTGGCAAATTTTTTTGATGTTGGTATATAATAATTTCCTTTTATTAAATTTTATTTTAAAATAATTTTAAAATTAAATTTANCATATTAATTAATTTTGTAAAATTGTTTGGCAAATTTTTTTGATGTTGGTATATAATAATTTCCTTTTATTAAATTTTATTTTAAAATAATTTTAAAATTAAATTTAAATTGAAAGTTTAAATTAAAATTAAAATTTTAATATTAAATAATAAATTATAAATTATAAATCTTTTATTTAGTTTGGTCATATTCAACAAATTTGATGCGTCTCTGTCCAAAATTAATTAATATGATATGTTAACATCACTTTTGTTGCAAAAGAAAAATATTATTGGTATGGTATGGTTTTCTACTTAATATTAATAAGTGTGATGCATGCATGCTTAATTTTCTAGATACAGGGAAAGACATATTTAAAAGAAGGATTAATTGCATATAGGTCCCTGCAAATATAGTAAATTGTAAATATAGTTCTACAAAATTCAACTTTTATGTATTATTTCTACAAAAGTCTTAATATTTTCAAATATATCTATACGGTTAGAATCCATTAGAAAAGTTTAGTTAAAGTTAAATACTCAACTTTGATTTGTTTATGAGATAACTTAACATTTTTACCCCTCTTATATTATATTGTTGTGGCTTTTGGAGGGACATATTTGTGATGGCAAAATTGACATTTCAATTATTCGCTGTTAAAATATAAACAGTTATCGAACGGTAACTAAGCAGAGGGACATATTTAAAAATATTAAAACTTTTGTAGGGACACTATATAAAAATTGAAATTTGCAAGAATATATTTGTAATTCACTATATTTGTAGGGATCTGTATGAATTTAACCCTTAAAAAAAAAGCATGCATGAGAATCACAATTGAAGAAAAAAAAACAATCAAGCCAATAAAAAACAACATAAATTAATGATAAAAAAAATCATCCAATCAGAGGGAAGTCCAATGTGTTTGCAGTCAAAATAACAATGAATAAGTACTAATATTTTTTTAGAATTAATTGCATATATGTCCCTACAAAGCAATGACATTGGATATACATCCCTACAAAATTTTAGTTATGAAATATATCACTCTAAGGTTATAGTTATCAAATATATTACTCTCGATAGTTCACTAGTCAAGGTTAACTATCCTTTTACAAAATGACCATTCTACCCTTGGATAAATGTCTATTTAATTCTACTTAATATCATTTATCATTTCTAGGGTTTTTTAATTTCGTGTGACTGTTTGTGAATCGCAAATTATAAACAAGTTTTTAGAATAAATAAATAGTTTTTTAAGTCCAAACAATGAAGATTTCTTGGACAACTAATGAAGGCAAATTGTGGGAACAAATTTAAAGATTTTGGAGCTTTAGAGGGATATATTTGATTATTAAAACTTTGCAGCGATAAATTTATAATTTTAGAACTTTATAGGGATGCATATAAAATTTTTGCTAAATAGTCTTGCTATAGTAAGACTTAAAAACTGTAGTATACTGAACTTAGCAAATTGCTAATATTTAGTATAAAATGACTTAATTAAAATATCATTAGAGAGTTCGTGAAAAAGTTTGAGGCAAGTTGGAACTGCTTTGGTGTCAAAACAACATGAAAAATAAAGTTCTGAACTAATATGTAGTTCTATGTTTGATCCTAAACTGATTGTCCTGGTTTCAGAAGTCTTTTTGGAGCTCGCACGAGTTCCAGGTGTGATTATCAGCAAAGTTGATCGATAATTTGTGGTTTCGATTTGTAATTCGTAGAAAGTGATTGTGAATGCCCTATTATTGTTGACGAGCCTTCTTGGTTAGTTATCCTCACTGTTTCATTTACTCAGAGACAGTGGGATGGTTGCTGTGGGTTTTGGAGCCAAAATCGGCACTTATGGGGAACTCATTGTAGCGTGGTTTTGTTAAATGCACTTTTTAGTGTTGTCTTCAATCTTTCCTGTCTCGATACCCTAATCGATGAATTTTGGGGCAGCAGGTGGTTTATAGTGAGGGTTGGAATCCTCTAAGATACTTTGTAAGTTTCAAAAGTGTTCCGATGAGTTTCCAAAAATCCCATCGGTTGTTGAGAATCAATAAAAGGAACCGATTGCTCGAGGGTATTCAAGATACAAGCTAAGTGACTTTAGGTCACTTTGGTGTTGGTATTGTGGTTGTGGATCATCCTTGGACTGAATACAGGTCGTGTGTAGTCCCGTTGCCAAAATCGGCAACTTTGGGACTTGTCAGGTAGAACATGATTGTACACTTGGACACTGAAACTTGTGGGATATGCTTCGGAGGGTTCTCATTGGTTGAAATCAACTAGCGTAGGTGTTTCTACCATCCACTGATTTCTATGCTAAAATCAGTGTAAGTAGGAACCTGTTAAGACATAGTTTCGGTGTTGGGATATTTGTTGGTGCGCACCTCGTGTGTAGTTGTTCTAACAGTTAAATTGGTATGTTTTGGGACAATGAGTGGTCTAATGAGACTTACGGTATATCTTGAGGTGCTCGAAGGAGTTAGTTGAAGGTCTTAGCAGGTTAGGTGATAGTTTGCGCGAGATTCGAAAATTGGTTAAAGAAACCAATATTTCGTTAACACTGCTTTGTGTGGTTGATGACTTAGTATCGCGGGTGGTTGTCAGTTTGTTGTGGGGAGCCAATTGGACTCTTTTGGGGATGGCTTAGGGGTTAGTCCGGTTTCGAAAGTCGGTTTGCGAAATGGATGTTTCGAATATGTTATGATGCACTTTGGTGCAGTATAGACATATCGTGTAACGACCCGAACCGCTAGCAATAATAACTCGTTGGGCCCAACCACCGGCCCAAAATGCTTAAGCCCAGTTATTATTCTAGTGTCTACGTTTCTTATATACCCAATTACATCCCCATTCCTATCCAATGTGGGATTATTAGGTGTGACAGACTCCCCCCGTTAAGGCCATCCCCATTCCTATCCAATGTGGGATTATTGGGTGTGACAGACTTCCCCCTTTAAGGCCCTGACGTCCTCGTCAGTTGTCTTTCGGACCTTGGTTCAGCCGAGACTTGCCACACATTTTGGGCTGGTGAACCGGCTCTGATACCAAATGTAACGAACCGAACCGCTAGCAATAATAACTTGTTGGGCCTAACCACCGGCCCAAAATGCTTAAGCCTAATTATTATTACTAGTGTCTACGTTTCTTATATACCCAATCACATCTCCATTCCTATCCGATGTGGGATTATTGGGTGTGACATATCGGTTGGTTTAGTGGACATGCAGGGGTTTGTACTGACACTTAATGTTTACCTCTTGGTTCAGTTGGCACTAAAAGGCATTGGTAGAGTTGTAAACTCAGGTTTTTGATATATACGTGGGTTTTTCGATCTGAAGGTGGTAAAGTGGTGTTTGCTCCGTGACTTCTCTCCTATCATCGCCTATTGATTGCATGATATTTGTTGAGCTCTTGTACACCTCTTGACTTCGTAGCTTACTTCCTCTATACTTGCTTTTATCTCATACTTATCATGATTTAGCTATAGAGCAGGTTGTGGTCGGTGACACTATATTGTCTATTGCATGATTATAGTAGATGACCCTCCTAGTTAGTTGACCTTGTTGGTCTGTGACGCTCTATCATAGTTGGTTGACTTGATTGGTTGGTGACATTGTTGTATCTTTAAGATAGAGGTTGACTTAATTGGTCAGTGTGGATATTCTCTCGGCTATTTGCCAACGGTTGGCTATTGAGCATATGTCATTGATCGCTATAGCTCTTGAGAATTTCATGTACACCAGCGGTCTGATCCACCGCAAGGGGATATTTTTTTCTCAAAAGTGGTCGTACATTCGACCCGTGAGCCCTACGCGGGATATTTTGCATGGGGTTATAGGCTAGGTCTTTATGCATGGTGTATTTTGCATGGGTTGAGAGGCTAGTTGGGCGAGCAAGGTGTGGTTTTGCCTGAGGTCATTAGATTAATATAGCGGTTTGATTGGGTATATTTGGACTATTTGTTTGGTTGATGCATACTCGTATTGTATTGCATATGTAGAACGCAGCGGAAGTATTCGTTCATACCTTTTAGTGAAAGTAATTCGCGATGGAACGCGACGAGCTCGGATCGTAGAGGTTGATTCACGTGTCCTCGAATCATCTTTGAAAATCTTATATCGCTCTAAACTCGCGGTGGATCGAACTACAAATGAGCATGATCTCCAATCCATCGTTCAAGACCCTCTAGAATAATAGGTTAATGGAGAATGTGGTTTCTACGTTTCTCTCTTAGTTTTCTTGTTCTCTTTCTCTTATTTTTTTATGTGAGATCGCCCGTATATTTATAAAGGATTCCAAAATTTTAATAGGTGCGTAAGAGATAAGGTCAAATCGGTTATTAATTGTTATTCTAATATGATTAGAATTTATCTCTAATTAGCTTTTCAATTTAAAAGCGAGATTAATACTAATCCAATTAGATAATATAATAATTGTCGGATCGAGCCCGATCATGAGCGCATCCGATTCGATTTAACCGAATGCCAACATCTCCCACTCATACATGACGGGATCGATGCCATCGTAATCACTTCCTTCACATCACACCACTATTAATTCTATTCATACAGGGAAATGAACAGTGCGACCGCCGAGTCAACCTGTATTTTGGGAGCTCTATACTAGAAACTGCATACGGCCAGCATAGAGACATCAACCCTCAAAAAGGAATATTAGACTCGTGATGTCCTAGACAATTGAATTACATCAGGTTTAGCATTTCTAATCCCTCAAAGAGCCATGCTAATTAACCTCTATTGCGCACATTATGACACTATACTCATGATTATTTCGCTATGCTGAAGGGACACAACCTGTCGATAATGAGTTAAAGTGTCTGAATGTAATTCAACTAGTCTTCCTTGAGCCCTCATGCCACTGAGTTGAGAACTGATTGCTTTTCCAGCAATACCCCATAAAGCCACATCACTCATAGCCGTAGGAAAAATGCCAAATTAGCAACATCAATTCTTTCACTTAATGACATAGTCAAAAGTCACTAAGGGCATCTAACATATATAGGACATCGCCTCAAAATAATATTAATAAGAACTCACACGATGAGGAAGTAGGGACCCATTCACTCATCTTTTTTATTTTGTCGCCTAGCATATGTAGTATGAAATACATGCTATGACAGAGAATCTCAATGAGCGTATGTCTTCTCAATGTCATACGGATCTTAGCTCAGTTACTCACGGAGAGTCTAGCTTGAGTTCTTCATTTACTCGCTATCTCAAGCGCCAAACGGTGAGCTCACATCCGGGTCTTAATGTACAGGCTACGAATCGTGGGACTATTCGTATGTTGTCTCATTAATGACCTCATCTTAATGCCAACCAAGGCGGCTTCCATTAATGCCTCAATTTTCGCTTGCTCTCTACAGCGCTGAAAAGAATGATTGCCTGCGTGAGAGGGCCAATCGGCCTGCGACATACTATCTTTTTTTTTTCTTTTTTTTTTTTTAGAGATAGGTNTTTTTTTTTGAGAGATAGGTAGCACGCTACCCGCTTCGTTTATTTCATTTAGAAATAAACTTAGCTGGAAATGTGAATCAACTAGGATTCGAACTATCAATCCGTTTTACAACAATGTGCACGTGTGCTAATCTTACAAAATATCTTTGCCAAAATACTAATTTGTAATTAAATAACAAAAAGGATTACAAAAAAATGGCAAAAAATAATCAACTGTCTACACAATCAAATCCTACGGAGTCCAAGAGCTTTAACATTAGCCAAAAAGAATTCTCTAACAATGGGCTTAGTCAGAGGATCAACAACCATGCGACTCGTAGAAATATGTTCCAGGATTATTTCCTTCTACGCCACTGCCTTCGAGTGGTCCAATCCCAGATTGGACTGAAAATGGCTAACCGGGCCCACGACATAGCATATATCAGGCCGAGTACACATCATAGTATACATCAGGCTCTCGACCGCATTAGCATATGGAATCCGATTCATCTTATTTTTCTCTTCAGAAATTTTAGGGCACTGTTTAAGATTTAGACTCTCACCCTTAGCAGTAGAAGTGTCAATGGGTTTGCAATTGTGCATCTGAAATCATTCTAAAATTTTTTTTCGGTAATTCTTTTGAGATAAACCTAAAAATTTTTTTGAACGATCTCGTAGGATCTTGACTCCGAGTCACTTCACCCGTATCAGTCATCTCAAAATTAGAGGACAACTAGGTTTGAGTGGCGACAATCATCTCCTTATTATTTTCGACGAATAGGATGTCATTAATATATAAGGAAATGATTAAAAAATATCCTTTGGATCGTTTAATATACACATAGTGATCTTCTTCAATCATCGTAAACCCATCCTCAGTGATGGTTTGATGAAATCGAATATACCACTGTCTAGAGGACTGCTTCAATTCATAAATGGATCGTCGGAGCTTACAAACTTTATGCTCCCCACTCTTTACAGAGAAGTCAGTAGGCTGATCCATATAGCTCACCTCATCTAGTTTTTTATTGAGAAATGCAGCTTTAACGTTCATTTGGTAAAGTTTCAAATCCAAATATGCGACAATGGCTAAGATTAATCGGATTGAAGCAAACCTTACGACAGAAGAGAAGGTTTCCTCGTAATCAATGCCTTTTCGTTGGGTAAAACCCTTTGCTACCAGCCGAGCCTTATACCTATCGATTGAACCGCCTGCCTTGCGCTTAATCTTGAGAACCCATTTATTCCTGATGGTTTTGCCCCCTGGTGGCAAGTCAACCAAGCCCCATACATGATTTGACTTTATCGATTCTATTTCCTCCATCATTACATCCAACCATTCCTTATGAGTAGGTGATGAGAGAGCCTTTTGGAAAGATTTAGGCTCATCATCATCATGTGTAGCAACCATGAAAGCTTCCCCCTCAATCTTAAAATGATGACGGGGAATGCCCACATGTGTGCTCCTACGAAGTTGAGGCTCCTTATCTAAAGGTATGTCGCTTCCACTATCCCCAGGAGGTATCGGAGTCGTCTCCTCTGCCTCAACTGAACGAATAGAAGCGCCAATGTCAGAGTCATCCATCTCATGGAACTCAATTTTATTTCGAACCTCACTTTTATAAGGAAAATCCTTCTCAAGGAATCCAACATCTCGTGACTCAATCTCAGTCAAACTTCCATCTGACTACTTTTCGATGAACACGTATCCCTCAGAGTGTTCAGGGTATTTTATAAAGATACTCTTTTTTCCTCTAGGATCCAACTTTTTATACTTATGAGAAGTGTCGTGTACATAAGCTGCCGAATCCCAAGGACGCAGGTGCTCCAAATTTGGTTTCCTGCTTGTCCATAATTCATAAGGGGTGAAAGACACTGTCTTGGAGAGTACACGATTAAGAATGTAGGCAGTAGTTAACAATGCGTCTCCCCAAAAGGAGATAGGCAAATTTGCTTGTGTCATCATTTTTCTAACTATGTTAAGCAAGATGTGATTTCTTCTCTCCGCTAAGCCATTTTGCTGCGGAGTGCCAAGAATTGTCAGCTATCTGATTATTCCTTTTTCATCACACAATTTCTTGAATTGTTCAGATAGATACTCGTGGCCTCGATCAGTTCTTAAAGTTTTAATTTTCATATCTAACTGATTCTCAACCTCATTTATATAATGTCTAAAATAATACAATACTTCATACTTATGGGAGATCAGATAAATATGACCGAAGTGCGTATGGTCGTCTATAAATGTAATGAAGTAAAAAGCACCATGTATTGCCCTCGCACTCATTGGGCCACAAATGTTGGAATTGATCAATTGTAAAGAAAATTTTGCCCTAGAAGCTTTATTAAATGATTTTTGGGTCGCTTTTCCCGCTAGGCAATGTTCACATGTAAGCAGGTCGACTTTAGTGAGCAAGCTCAATAGCCCGTCTCTAATTAATCTAGTCATTCTATCCTGCCCAATATGACCAAGACGTGCATGCCATTTAATTGAAACATTGTGATCATTCTCAACAGAAGATAGTAAGGAAAAAGAACCACTATCATTATAACTATAATCAATGTTCAAAATCATAAAACTATTTGAAATAAAATTTCTTCCATAATAAATAGTTCCAAGATGAATTTTAACTACATCATTCTCAAAGCGAAAAGAAAAGCCTAACTGTAGCATAGCAAGAATAAAAAATAAGTTCTGCCGAATTCCTGGAGTATAAAGTACATTATGAAGGTACAAAGTTCGACCACCTTCAATGATCAACTTGTATATGCCAATGCTTAATACATCGATACTGAAATCATTCCCCATGTATACTCTTCTGTTCCTAGCAGGTACACGACGGTACTCGACGAATCCCATTCGATCCCTCGCTACATGGTCTGTTGCTCCTGAGTCTATAATCCACAGAGAGAGAGAGAGATTCAGCAAAAAATGTGCTAGAAGAAACAAAAGAGCGAGAATCAGGATAAAGGGGTACATTCTTCGGCTCAGTGCAATCACGAGCGAAGTGTCCCAGCTGGTTACAATTGAAACAGGTCATCTTCTATTTGTCTTTCTTGCCACCTCGTTTGCTTCTCTTTTTTTTAGTGTTCTTCGGGTTTTCGGGCATAGACTCGCTACGACTTTGAGGCCTAATAGTCCTCTTTCGCTTAAACCCGTATGTTCTGTGAAAGTTTGACTCAGCAGCATTGGCGGTTGGGGTTTTAACAGCCTCTAGGCGCTTCTCCTCCAACTTCAGATGCAGCACAACATCCTCAAAAGTTTTGACACTTTCATTATGTGTCAAGTTTACTCGCATATGTTCCCACGAATTGGAAAGTGAGCGAATCATAGCTTGGATCTGCTGCTCATCAGTCAAGGTGCCGTCAGCCGACTTCAACTCGCGAATCATATTTGACATTATTCTCACATGCTGTTTCATAGTCTGAACAGCATGCTTCTTATAACTATCAAACCGTATTGTTAGACTGCGCAGCCTTCTGGCTGAAGTCGCACCAAATTTAGTTTTGAGAGCCTCCCACATGTCATACGCAGTCGGATATTGCTCATACTCGCACAAAAGATCATTCTGCATGCCGCTCAGCAATGTGATGCGTGCAATGCGATTCTTTTTAAGCCAATTATTATAAGCTTCTATATCTTGGCGAGCCTGAGCACTGGTGCCGTCTGTGGGTTGGTCCATTTTATTACTCAAGTTTTCTAGAACTTCTTGCTTGGCGAAAACATATTAAATTTTACGGTGCCAAATATCATAATTGTCACCATCCAATTTCTCGCCTTTGATTAAATCCACAACAACTTATTTGGAGGCCATTTAATCTCACTAAGTTCACATAATGCGCAGAAAAAGATATTATAAAATTAGCACACGATACATGTATTCAATTTTGCCGCATCTCTAATTAAATAAATTAAAATTAGATCATAGATGCATAAAGAAAAATTTCGCTATACTCATAATCACATCACACACCATATGTCAAAATTTTTAATTTTTTAATTAAGTTGCACAAAATTTTTGAGAGTAAAACATATAATTTACTCTACTAAAAATTAAAAATTCCCACTTGACAAGTCATACATAAAAATTTATATTATGCCAAAAGTTACATCTATACATCATAAAAGGCATAATAATATTTTAAATGCATGCTATTTATATAGAAAAGCATATTAAACCATCGAATATGCTTAAAAAAATTATTTTAAAAAAACGGTGCAAGAAATCAAGAGAAAAACTAAAAAAAGAAGCCTCGGCAGGCCTGCGCGGGCTACGGGGCCCGCTTGCGGCCCGGCCTGCGCGGGGCGGGCCGGCCCATCTGCCTGCTCATGCGGGGTTGTAGCGAAAGAGGATTACTAGGCCTCAAAGTCAAAGCGGATTATTCTAGAGGGTCTTGAATGGTGGATTGGAGATCGTGCTCGTTTGTAGTTCGATCCACCGCGAGTTTGGAGCGATAGAGGTTGATTTACGTGTCCTCGGATCGTCCTTGAAAATCTGCTATCGCTTCAAACTCACGGTGGATCGAACTACAAACGAGCACGATCTCCAATCCACCGTTCAAGACCCTCTAGAATAATAGGTTAATGAAGGATGTGGTTTCTACGTTTCTCTCTTAGTTTTCTTGTTCTCTTTCTCTTTTTTTTTTTTAATGTGAGATCGCCCGTATAGTTATAAGGGATTTCAAAACCCTAATAGGTGCGTAAGAGATAAGGCCAAATCCATTATTAATTGTTATCCTAATATGATTAGAATTTATCTCTAATTAGCTTTTCAATTTAAAAATGAGATTAATACTAATCCAATTAGACAACATAATAACCGTCGGATCGAGCCCGATCATGAGCGCACCCGATTCGATTTAACCGAATGCCAACAGCATATAAGAGAAGCGGTTACTTGTATTTCTGTTCACAGATAATTATTTTCTTTCAGTTCATTATTGTTACTATATTTAAAATATCTATTCATACCTGTTGATTACTGTACTTGATATATCTATTCATACTTGTCGGTTACCGTACTTGATATATCTATACATACGTGTCGATTATATTAGCTATCTCTTATTGACAAGTGAGTGCGGCTTGCTTTCATCGGCACGTTTCCCTTATTGGAAAAAAGTTTGAGTGATATATATAGGGTCCACATTAGTTCTTTTGTGTAGTTGCTCGCGGAGTGCTCCGTGAAGTTGCCACACTGCAGCCAATTCGGCCTTTCGGCTAAGTGCATCAGCCACGCTGTTCTTCTTTCCAGGTATGTATTACAGTTCCATGTTGGATTATGCCAAGAAGTCTTGCCACCTTGCTTGCTTGGACAATAGCTTTTTTTGCAATTAGAAATAGTTGGTGGCAATATTGTCTGTCCACACAGCGAACTCGCTTCTGACGAGGTAGTGTCACCAGGTCCGCAGCAGTGCACAACAATAGTTATCGCTTTCTCCTCGACAGTGTACTATTGCTTGATGTTCTTGAGCTTGTGTCTGTCATAAGCGATGGGGCGCCCATCTTGCATGAGGACACCATCGATGGCAAAGTTCTAGCCATCAGTTTGCACCTCGAATGAGTGATTGCAACCAGGTTGTTGCAGTATTAGGTTCTCTGTTACCGCCCACTTGAGGTCCTTGAATGCCTCAGCGCATTGAGAGGTCTAATCCCACAAGTGGTTGTTGTTCAGCATGTCTATTGGGGTTGCTCGTGTGGAGTAGCCCACAAAAAAGTAGAGACAGTAGTTGACAAGCCCAAGGAATGACCAGCTTTTGGGTTCTCCCATTCCCAAATGGCCTGCACCTTTTGCTTGTTTGTGCGGAGTTGGCCTTGGACTATCCAGTGCGCAAGAAAGTGCACCTTCTCTTTCACGAATATGCACATCTTCTTTTTGACTAACAACTAGTTCTCTCATAGCACTTGGAAGATAGTTTGTATATGCTCAATGTGCTCCTCCAGGGTGTTGTTGTAACAATGTCGTCGAGGTACACCACCACAAAAGCAATCAAGACAAGGATGGAACGGCTTGTTCATGAGAGTACACAAGGTCGTTGGTGCATCGTCAAGCTGAATGGCATGATAAATAACCTGTAGGACCCATATCTTGTCACACACATGATCTTTTCCTCGTCTCCTTCTGCAATCCACACTTAGCAGTACCTCAATGAAGATCGAGCTTAGTGAAGTATTTCATTCTGCCCAACTGGTAGAAAAGATGTGCAACCAAAGGTATAAGGTACTTGTTTTTGACGGTTATCTTGTTGAGCACTCTGTAGTCTATAGAGAGTCGTAGGCTTTCATTTCTTTTCTGCTAGAACAACACCAGTGCTCCATAAGGTGCCTTTGATGGTTGAATGAAGCCTGCATTGAGGAGCTCCTTCAACATCTTTCGCAATTGCTTGAGCTCTGGAGGAGCCATTATGTGTGGCGCTTTGCCTTAGCTATTTCGCTCCTGGCTTGAGTTCGGTTGCATGGTCCGCCTCCTTCAATAGGTTGTGCTTTTGAGTTGACGACCTTGATCCTGATCGTGTCCTTCTCAAGAGAAAGGCCTAGCTGCTTGGCTTGTTCATTTGCGATAAAGTTATGGGCGGCTTTGCCTCCACCCATTAGAAACTACCTACATTAATGTAAAAAGAATTCTTGAGTTGCCCATGACCATTTGGCTTTTGCAGAATTGTTTCTGAGGCTTTAACTCCTACAGGTTACGTGATGCTTTATCTCCTACGGAGGCTTCTAGAGCAATGCCTCTTTGGTTACCCATTTTCGGTTTGCGGAAATGTTCAGAGGCAATAGCCATATGCATTTTCTTTAGCGCGCACTAATATATTCTAACTATTTATTATATATTTTTATTAAATATTTTCTATTGAGGTAATTACTTGTTAGTTTCAAAGAAAATAGGCTTTTGAACCTTGCTATTGACATGACAGTCGCATTATGCCGATATATTGTCAGCATTATACAGCAAAGTGGATACAGCTCGTATCGATGTGCCCATAAATCCTTGACTTAACCTATAATTAAATGTATTATTACTATTTTATCCTGCATTTTAAATACCCATTTGTCCTTTTCTTATTCATCAATTTCCCCATTATAGTTGACTTCACATGGATAATTGTGTTAGTTTGACTATGTTAAGGTTTATATAAGGTTTATACAGGGAAATTGATTAACCCTCCATATAATTTATGTTAGCTTATGTCCCATGCAACCATGTTATATTAATAATTTCCATTTACAAACTGTATATATTCTCTTCATGCAAAAAGTGAACACTTCATGCAGATCTCTGCAGATGCTTTTGAATTTAAAAAAAAAAAAACAACAAAAAAGGTTAAAATGTACTAAGTTACCCTCAATTATAGGAGGTTTTGAAACAGGCCCATCAACTTTTTTTCTTTCCTACTTTTTTAACTTGAGTTAACCTCCTCTATTAGCTATTAGTTGTTAATTATTTTAACTATTTGTTAGAAACGATAAAAATCATTATATTTGATGTAATCGCAGATGAAACGATACGTTCGTCAATTTAATTGATCAAATCACTCAATTCCAAAAAAATTAAAAGCAAGAAAAAATATCCGTGTTAAAAAAAGAAGGGTAAAGTTCATGTAGCTCTCTGTAAATATATCGAATAACAAATATATCCCTACAAAGTTTAATTTTTCATATTTATATCCCTTCAAAAGTCTAGTGATATTCATATTTTACTCCTCCGGTATGTTATCGTTAGGGCATTATTTAACTTTTAGCAGAAGATAAGTGAAATGACATTTTTGCCATTACAGATATGTCCCTCCAAAAGTTTCAACTGTTAAAATTATGTAGAAATATTTTTCTAAAAATCTCTAACAGTTATTTTTTTTTTCTCTACCATCACAAATAATGTAAGAGGAGTAAAAAAGATGAATTTATATTATTCACTAATCAGAATTAAGTTTTTTTAACCTATGGTTAATTATATATTTCCAATGGATCCTAAAATCAGGAGTATATTTGAAAACACTAGAATTTTATATGAAAAGCTAATTTTTTAGGAATATATATATCTACTATTCGTTATGTTTATAAGTAGCTGTACTATACAATTAACTCTTTAAAAAAACTTGTTGCGGCATTTTCAAAACGCATCATAGTTGAGGGGACTCCCTACATATTTGCCAAAAGAATGTAAACAATATGCAAGGTCCCTAATCTTTTACCCTAGTTTCATAATTACTGCAATTAGGTTCTTAATCTCTTAGAGAACTTTAAATCCAAGTCCCTACCCATCTAATTATTGCAGTTAGGTCCTTAACTTCTTGGGTCCTTTACATCTTAATCCTCGTTGAGATGGATGGAAGGTGTCATTTCAGCAATAATGTCGCACGGATAAATTAAAAACTAATTTTTTAAAAAAATCAAACTTGAGGCTTGGGTAATAGATTTTAAGATATATAATTTTTTGTACATAAATTCTTTATATATTAGGTACTAAGTTTTAAATTTTGTAAATGTTAGGTGCGGTTTACAAAATGTAAGTATCTAAGAAGAAAAATAAAAAAAATTGACAACAACAGTTAGAAGGTCAGGGGCTTAGTTGGAAATTATGTAAAAGCTTAGGGACCTCCCACATAATTAATTTACCTTAAAAAAATAGGGTAACTTTTCACACCTCATCTATTAACCAATCATAGCCAACCAATCATAGGGATATGTATTATATAATATAATAATATATAAATTATAATTGTATCAGGGTAAAATATATGTATAGTCCCTCTTCTATTCAGATATTGCAATCCGGTTCCTATACTTTCTGTTTATACATTCCGGTCCTTGAATTTTAATATATATTGATTAATGTTTATTGCAAAATAGCATTTTAAATCCTATTTGGACATTAAGCTAACGAGGATGATACAGATAATCACGACTACAGGTGGCAACACAACTCAAACACGACGACAATATAAGCAACATAAATTACAAAATCAAAGTGCGCATTTCACGAAATTTGTGGCTCGAAGATGATGTTTGGATTAAGGGAGGATGTTGGAATAATAATCCAAACTTAGTTAGAGATAAGTTTAAGTCTTTTATTTCATTATGATTAGGATTTGTAATTATTCAAAGTAAAAGTTATATTTATCATCTGTTATGACTTGATAGCTATATATAGTTAAGCATGGATTACATAATCGATATCAGCGCAAATGCCGATTTCAACAAACTAAGTCAACAAAAGAGATAAAAAAAGTAGTTTAGTAAATTTTTTTTTCTTTTTATTTATTTTTGGCTAAAATAGCATATTTAAACCCTGGCATCCTATAATTTAAATTTTTTTACTTAACTATTTTACAGTTTTATTTTTTTATTTCACCCTAAAGAGTAGGATAATTCAGCATATTAATTTTACAGTCCTATAATCTTAACGTTACCGTCCTGTGATTTTCAAAAAATACAATCAAAAATAAAATAATATAGTAAAATAGTTAAGTGTTAACATTAAATTATGGGATGGTAAGGTGAAAACGTGCTAAACTACACATTGTTAGGATTTGGTTAGATTTGTAATTGAATCCTATTTGGATTAGAATTAATATTTAAATCTGTTGGAGATAAATTAAGATTTAAATATTAATTAGAGGATAAACCTAACTAGATTAGGATTAATATTTAAATCTACTAGAGATTAATTAAGATAGATTTAGATATTAATTGGAGTAGAAATTCTAAATATACTAGAATTGGGTACATTCTAGTTGGGGCATTATAAATAATGCATTGGGTAAATTAATTTGGGGAAGCTGTGAGGGTGTACGGCAGGAGCTTGTGTGGTGCCGTACCCGAGAGAGAGAAAAAGAGAGAGAGAGTTATCCAATGTGTTGAGTGCACCTAGTGCATGGGTGCGCGTGGATGATTGTCTTCTTTGTGGAATTATAGAAGACGAGAGAAGGGTAGAAGAGATTCAAGAAAGAGGGCTCGGGTTGTAGCTACTCTGTGCAGAAGAGGAGTCAGGTGTAATCTTTTCTTATTTAATAAATCTTATTTTACCTGCATATTTTTCTCTTTTATGATTGTATCAGCTTTTGCTGAGGAGACGGGTTTATGGTAAAAATCCGATTTGACGTTTCCGTTGCGGAATCCCAACCATCGGTACCGGATTCACAGCAGTCGGTATCGGAGCGGGTTGCGGATTCACAAGATCCGGTACCGGGGCGAGTACCGGATTCCCAACAAAACTACAGGGGGCAAATTGAAGTTTACCTAATTAAAAAAAAATAAAAATATTTTACTGTACCTATTTTTCAGGATCTGCTGACCAAGATCGGTATCTTCTGTTCTGTCGGATCAGAGTCAGTAATTAATTAAATATTAAAACAAAAAATAATTAAATAACAAAATAATAAATAATAACCAAGTTAATATAATAATATTAATTAAGTAATTAATTAATTAAATTCCAACAACCAATCACATGAACTCCTCGTGCGTTTTGTTAAATTGTCGTTACGTTGACTTTTTACATAGCAGGAATGATCGAAGGATTCTTTAAAAAGATTAGAGGGTAAAATTGCATAGGTGGCCCCTGTACTATTCTAATATTGCGGCTTGGTCCGCGTTCTTTTAGTTAACTCTTTAGTTATTGACTATTTAAAGGAGTTGAAAAGGTCAATACAAAGTAACTTAATTCTAGGGCTGTTTGAAAGCTTTGGTGGAATTTTTCTCAATCTACAACTTTGATTTTGAATTTAAAATTTCAATCCTTTATTTCTGATAAATTATTTAATTCTAGCAGTTTAATTATTTAGCTTGTTGATAGTGACATAAAGATTCCTAAAAATCATACAAACTTTTGCTCCGGAAATATTCAAGAACTTTTGATAGCGACGTAAAGGTTTCCGTGTTGTCAACTGATTTTTGATGCGAGGAGTACTTCTGAATCGACGATCGACTCCGCTAAATTTGATCTAGAGTATTTAAAATATTTAGAAAACAAATTTCATAATTTTTCGATGTCATTTATCTAGTGATTGAAATGGTTCAAAATTAACGGCTGAAAATAATTAAAATCTCGCAAAGAAGTGATGATACGATACTAAAATTTTAGACAAAAAATATTGATCTTATTTTATTATTTTATATAGTATAAAAAATTTTACATGACTTTGATATTTCTATATAGTTAAACTTGCAAATAGGTCACCGCGACTATTAAAATTGTTAATTTAAACCCCTTCAATCATCACGTAAATAATATCAAAAATTTATAATTTTTTTTTTTAGATACTTTAAATACTCTAAATCAAGTTTAATATAGCCGATCGTCGATTTGGAAGTAGCATCGAAAACGGCTCGTCAACACGGAAACCTTTGTGCGCTCTCTCTCTAGGAGGGATTATGTAGGGTTCAAATTGCAATATTGGGATAGTACAGGGACTATCCGTGTAAATTTACCTCCTCTATTTATTATTGAGCACTCAATTTTCTCTCCTCCTTAAAGTAAAAAATAAATGTGAACCCCGGACGACGTGTCCATGCCATATATAATCTCTCCTATCTTTTTGTCCTCTCTCTCTTTAACTTTTTTTTTTTTTTTTCTTTATCCACCCTTCTCTTAATTTGCCTTTTTTTTTTTTTTTTTTTTTTTTTTTTAGCCTATAAAAAGATACCCTATTGGTTTTGGATTTTATAGCAAAAAGAAGCACTACTTTTTGAAAAAGAAAAGCCCTACTTATTTAGGGAGGTGTGGAGGATGGTGGGGAAAGAAGTGCTTTGCTGGGTGCTTGCGATATGCTTGATTGGCGCCGCCGCCGCCGAGGCGACGAAGCCGAGGCGGATTCTGTTGGATACGGATATGGATACGGATGATTTCTTCGCGGTTCTTTATCTCTTGAAGCAGAACCGGTCGGAGTTCGATCTCAAGGTTCGGCCTTTTTTAGATTCTTCGATCTCTGCAGTCGAAACGTTTTGCATGTGTTAATAAACTTTTAGAATGATTTTAGTATTTTTAACTTTGATTAGTTATAGTATCACTATAATAAAATACGACACTTTATATATTCTAGCGCCTTTAATATTTGGCACGTGTCGACATGATAATTAAACGTCGCTAATAAGCATATTTTTATCAAATATTAATAAAAATTTTTCGACGCTATATTAAAGCGTCGGTATATTTATCTCGATATGTTTATTTAACGATTTTTTGCTCGACACTTTTACAAACATCGCGATTATTCTTGCTGACATTTTAAAGCGTCGTCACTTATTATTTAAAGTGTTTTAAGTGCAAGATTTGTTGTAGGGTGTTTGGCTTTATAGTTTTCAGTTGCATTTTTTTAAAATTTTTTTTTTTTTCTGAATTTAGATAACTGGCGAGCGATCCACTTCTAGAATATGTTATTCAATTCATGCTTCTCAGATCAGTAGTATATTAACACTATGTAACGGGTTTTATTTTTGATTATAGTATACGTGCACGCGCAATATCGTCGTATCACTTTCTTTGCATCTTCATTTTATGATGCTATGTTTTTTTTTTTTTTTTTCCTTTTTTGTTTAAAAAATTATTTCTCTATTTCAACTTCGAAAAAGAGAAACTATGAGTTATTTGTTCTACAACATGTCCTCTCTCTCTTTTGTGCTTGCGCAATCTCTTAAAAGGTTAAATTCACTTGACTTTGATTGCACAGTAATTTGTTGGATAAAAGGGCTAGCATTCCGCCTTGTGACGGAAGTCGATTAGTCGAGTCACATTCGAAATGGTGAGGGGTCGGTTGGGCGCCGAGTCATGTTTAGGGGTGTAATGAGGCTCACATTTATCCGAGCCGAAACGGGCTAGGGCTGGCCCGCCCGGCCTGACATCAAATTTGGCCGGCCGTGCCGGGCCCGAGCTCCTAGCCTCCGGCCTAGCATGGCCCCTCAGCCGAAAGGCACGGGCTGGGCGTGCTTTGGACCGCGCGCCTGTATTTTTTAATTTTTTTAAAATATATATAAAATATAAAAATATAAACAATAAATTATTTTATTTAAATTGATATTTTGATTAGAAAATCAAAATTTTATAAATAATTATAAAAACAAATATTTAAATTTATTTAATAATATATATATATCTATATTATATATAAAAGCACGTATATTCAAATTTGGGTCTGTCGACAGACATATTTTGGCGGAAAAAATAGCGCCCATTTTTCCTCTTTCTGAACGAAAAATTTTAAATATAAAATACAAATAGAAATAGAAACAGCAATGAATACATAAGTTCTCTAAACAGATTACTGATGTGAAAATTCTAAAATATAAATTTTTCTATTTAATTTCAAAAGTAAGTTTCTATAACAGATTACGGGTGTGAAAATCTTATAAAAGATATTTTATTCTATTTTATTTTAAAATATCTTTTTTAGATATTATCTATTTAATTTCAAAATATATTTTCTTTTTAAGATAACGGATTTTATTTTTCTATTTAATTTCAAAATTTTATTTCCTAACAGATTTTATTTTTCTATTTAATTTCAAAAGTAATTTTTGCATTAGAGATTATTGTTAATTATTTATCATTTAAAGCATATCTTTCTTAATAGCGTGATTTATTATTTTAAATTTTTTAGATACATATTTGGCAATCATATAAAATATGGCCTAAAATTAAAAAATAATTTAAAAAAATTATAACTTTTTCTAATAATTATTATGTGCATTTGCACGTACATTTTACTAGTGTGTGTATATATATATATATATATATATATATATATATATATATATATATATATATATACATATATATATATATTTGTATTATTTTTTTGAAAAAAAAAAGAATTGAGTGGGTTGTTGGTCCATTGGACCAAAACCACTCTCAAGATCTGCTTGGCACACCTTGGGAGGAGATCTCCCCAGGAGATCAGACCCCATGACTGAGGTTCCGGGCTGTGCAGGCCTGGCTGGCACGGCCCAAGTGGAGAGAGGCTGGTTGGGCTGAGTCACAATTAAGATTCGTGGGTGTAACTGTATCCGTATGCTTTAAGTAGATTGGTTGCGTATTTCTAACAATTTGGGTTTTTGAAATTAATAATTAGCGCTAATGATCTGACATGATTTTTTTTTAAAAAAAACATAGATTTATTTTTTCTAACTCATACTAAATAGCATATTATTTGTAATGCTACAAATAGTTATGCAAGGAATGAATGCTACAAATACTTAGATTCTTAGCTAGTATAATGGTTTCAGTGAATTGGATTACATATTAACAGGCGATTACGATAAGCGCGAATGCGTGGACCGACGGTGGGCATTCCGTCAATCACCTGTACGATATTCTGTACATGATGAATCGCGACGACATTCCGGTCGGAGTCGGAGGAGACGGTGGAATATCCGACGACGGCACGATTTATCCAAATGTTGGCGGATATCTCTCTCTAATTGAACAGGTAATTAAAGAAGCTTATCTGAATTTATACGTAAAAAGAAACAATTTTATCGCGATATGAAATTAACTACTTTGCTTTTTTGCAATGGTAGGAACACATTTGAAAATTTGAAATTTTTGAGAGTCTAAATGTAAAAGTGTAATCTTTTTTTGCGGGCAAGTGTATCTATGTATCTTGATAACATTTTCGATATTTTGATATGTTACAAACTTATTCCTCTTTCTTTTTTTTTTTTTACTACTGTACGCTTTTTTTTTGACCGTTGAGTTTTAAAATTTAAATTTTTATCAGAGCATGTCGACAGTAGGCGATTGTCGGTACAGACAAGCGATTCCAATAGGAAGTGGCGGCCGACTCGATATCGACACGAATTATGGTCTCAGGAGGAGTTTCCTTCCCCAGGTACAGTAAATTTTAGACTGATTTTTGCGAAAAGTTCGCCATTTCAAGTTGTTACAAGTATATTTCATACACGATATTATGTTTACATAGCACATGTTGGGAAAAAATTGAATCTTCAAGATCAGAACCTTAAACTTATGTATCAGCAATCATTTTTTGACGAAGACGATGTGTCGACTATTTATCATGCTTGTTTCAACAGGGAAATCGGAGATATATGCCCCTTCGACAACCCACGACGCAACAAGTGATGATAGATGCAATAAGCTCGGGCCCTACTACCGTGTTTCTCATCGGTTCACATACAAATTTCGCGCTTTTCCTCATGTCGAATCCGCACTTGAAGAAGAACGTCGAGCATATCTATGTTATGGGAGGTGGAGTGAGATCGAAAAACCCGACAGGCTGCTGTCCGAAGAACGCTACCGCCTCTTGCAAGCCTCGACAGTGTGGTGACCACGGTAACTTGTTTACGGGGTACACTAGTAATCCATATGCTGAGTTCAACATTTTCGGAGATCCTTTCGCGGCGTATCAGGTAAATATAGGTGTATTCGGTTTACACGAAAGAGTCCCACTGCTTTCATTTTCAACTTCGCAAATTTGTTCTATCTTTTCTTAGTCATAAGCAACTTAGTTCCTCTTCTACTTTTTATATTGCAGTTATTTGAACTTGATTGTGTGACTGCAGGTGTTCCATTCTGGTATTCCGATTACCCTCGTCCCGCTTGATGCAACGAATACCATTCCGATAAATGAGCAGTTTTTTATGGCATTTGAACAGCAACAAAGTACCTATGAGGCCCAATACTGCTTCGAGTCGCTGAAAATTACTCGCGACACTTGGTTCGACAACCAATTCTATACGGTAGGTCCTTCGATGAGTTCCAACACAGCTTCTCTTTATGATTGTTAATGGAGAGTTACGTTGTCAGAAGTATGTATATTGGGGTCGCAAATTGCTACGCGAACTTGGAGAGAGTTACTGAAGAAAAACAAAAAAAAAAAGGAAACATATATGAACAATCTATCTATTTTAATCAAATACGAATTCTGTAACATTCGATAGTGCACCGACTGTCATACGGCTATTCAAGTTCAGGTCTTGCCTCTCTACATTTGAATGCGTAGGTGAGTTTAGGGGCATCATAGTTTTTTGGCTTCGACGTGAGGTACGGTTAACGAAAATTGATGCAAATGAGATCAGGATTGAATCAGCACATTGTTCTTGTGTGGTATTTTTCTTTTAATAAAAGCAATGTGTTGCTAAGTTTTGAGCAATAAGCAATTTTGTGTCTTTGATTTATATGCAGAGCTACTTCATGTGGGACTCTTTTACTTCTGGAATAGCCGTATCAATTATGAACAAGGACGATGACTATTCAGGTAAAAATGAATTCGCTGACATGGAGTATCTGAACATTACTGTCGTCACGTCGAACAAACCATACGGCATAAATGATGGCTCGAACCCGTTCTTCGACGGACGCGCGACACCGAAGTTCAATTTGCGAAAAGGCGGAGTGCATAGTGGCCATGTTCAGACCGGGCTCGACGATCCCTTCTGCTTAGTGAAAGGAAGCAATAAAGGAATATGCGAGGTAATTTTCTGTGTTAGATTACTTCGAATTGAAGAATCCTAAATGATGAATTTACTAATATTGCTGCAATTCTCCTGCTGTACGATAATTCGGTTTATTTAATCATGTAATCAGGATGGATACACAAAGGAAGTGACAGGTTCTGAAGCTGTCCGTGTTCTTGTCGCGAGTAAAGCGAAGCCTAATCCCGATGTTCACAGTCCGCTGGATAGAGCATTTTTCAAAAGTTTTCTTGATGTAAGTATTTTGTGTGCGCCGAGTATATAGAAATATATGTGAAAATGGAGATCAATATTTTCATTAAAATCTCTAGGATTTGTCGCTTTTGCAGTAGGATTTTTTCTGTACAAGTTCCTATATCATGCTTAATTGTTATAATATCTTTGTCATTTATCGGTGCAGGTTCTCAATCTCCCTCAACACGCCGGTCGCTTTAACTTTACCGCGCAATTTCCGCATTACAGAGAAGTCCTGTACAAACCGGATTTTACGGGTCGAACTCGGGGAAAACCTGTTGTTTTCGACATGGACATGAGTGCTGGGGACTTTGTTACACTAATGTACCTCCTAAAAGTTCCTGTGGAAACAATAGATCTCAAGGTAAAATCATTCTTTAAATTGAAAATGTTTGAAAATATCGTATATACCTGCCAAAAAGTGGGCTCTTTGAGTGTTAAAAAGATGCTTGAATCATCATGGTTTTGTTGCTTGTAGGGAGTACTAGTTAGTGGCAACGGTTGGGCGAATGCTGCGACGATAGACATCGTCTACGACGTTTTGCATATGATGGGCCGTGACGATATTCCCGTAGGCCTCGGAAATGTTACTGCATTGGGCACTCCAACTCTCGGATGCACCTACGTAAAGGCGATTCCTCAAGGTAGCGGAGGATACCTCGACTCCGATACACTCTACGGACTCGCTCGCGCACTTCCTCGAAGCCCTAGAAGGTTTATATATAGCTAATAAATGCGTTACTTGCTTAGTAATGTTGTTTCTTTTATAATTTGCTTATTTGAAAATTGTCGCGTACTTATCTAGTTCGTAAAATTCTCATCGAATAGCTTCGGCTAATGCTATCTTATTTCTTAGTACATAAAGAATATCATGTGTCGAGAAGTGCGGTTGAGTTCTCTCTTATCTCGGGCAGGTATACAGCTGAAAATTCGGTCCAATTTGGAGCGCCGAGAAACACCGATCACCCTGAACTTAGGCAGCCATTGGCTTTTGAAGTTTGGCGAAACATTGCGAAGCAACTTAAGCCAAGTGAAAAGATCACTGTTTTAACAAATGGACCTCTTACTAATTTGGCTAATATTGTTCTCTCCGACACAAGCGCGCGTTCGACAATAGAGGTTAGTTGCTATTTGTATTTGTTGTTAACGAAAATGCGTATACATAACAAGAACTTGTTAGATTATGAGGGTAATATCTAGTTTCCAAATAGACTTTTCGGGGATTCTTTTTGCAATTCAGCCATAAACATACTGATTTTTCACTTGATTTTGCAATCATCTGACTTTGCGATTGTCGATGTGTAGCATGTTTATATAGTGGGCGGTCATATCGTCGATCGAGACGGTGATAAAGGAAACGTATTCACCGTTCCTTCAAATGAATATGCGGAGTTCAACATGTTTCTCGATCCCCTAGCTGCGAAGATCGTCATAGAGTCGGGTCTTAGTATCACACTCGTTCCACTCGGCACACAACGCAAAGCGACTTCGTTTAGTAAGATGCTCCAAAGTCTAAAATCCGGCGAAAGGACTCCGGAGTCGTTATTCGCATATCGTTTGCTGTCGTTGCTGCACAAACTACAGCAGAAGCACCAACTATACCGCCATACGGTAAGTCATCATCATTCATTAATTCTCCTTTTTTTTACTTGTTTTGTAGGCTTATATATTAACTGTTTGTTCATCTTGTAACTTAAATTTTTCAGGACATATTTCTGGGTGAAATCCTTGGTGCTGTTTTGTTATCTGAAAATTCGAATCTAAATCCAGTGATGAATTTAGTTCCGATAAGAGTTATAGCTGGCAATACAAGTAGAGGTGGACAGACTGCCATTGACAAGGAAAACGGAAAACTAGTGAACATTTTAGACCATTTCGATACAAAGTTGTATTATACTCGATTCGCAAACTTATTAGGTAACAAGAAGCAGTCGGCCGTGATCGGAAGCTTTGACGAACAAAAGAAGCTGTGGAGTACGCCGCCTAACTCGACAACATATACGTGATTCCTTCGTTGATTCTTTTTGTAGTTACGTAGACGAGAAGTTGGTGATTCTTTTTCTTTAAATTTCAATAGACCATATATAGTTGGAAATTTGATTCATAATTCCCCACAAGCGGGAACAAAAGTTGTTCTCTTTAAATTATGTCTCCTACATTCGACAAAGAGCAAATCTGTATACGAACGTTGAAATTGGTTAGAAAGAATACAAATTTGCAATGTATGATTACGCAGGTTTCGCTCTACTTGTGTTCTAACATCTAACAAATTGTGTCCAACTGTAGTATCACTACTTGAAGATTGAGAGTAACTTCTAAGACTATTGTTTTTCTATCTTCATTCCTCATCATATTAAGATTTGATAGATTGATCAAGGCTTATAAAGAAGTGGCGTACACGCCGAACCCACATGGCACACGAGTGTAGGGAATAACTAGATCTTATATAAATGGAAATAGATGAGAATGATCACAGAGAATAAACATGAGAATAAGAAGACAACAAAGAATAAGAGAACATAAAAAATTTACGTGGTTCGGCCAACGGTGTGTCGACCCATATCCACAAGCAAAATCTCCTCGATGGGTTTTTCAATTAATTCATGAGAAGGGGAAAATTTGATTATAAGAATACATCTGTAGGCTCTCTCTCCATATTTTTCTCTATCTTTTAGAGTATTACAATGGATCTCCATTTAAAAAACAAGGATTAAAACTGCAATTTAAGTAGGAAACAATTTCTATCGTTCATCCGAGTCCCCGACTTACTTCTAACCCGTCAATCTCCTCTTAAAAATCCTCTTCAAGATATTTCTAGACCGTCTCTAATCTTAAAGCACAAGATTAAATTAAATTGGGGTTGAAATTAACTTAACTTATCAGACATGGCTTGAAATACTAGTACTGAAATTAGGAGTATCGGTACATGCAACACTCTAGCGTATGACGTACTGGTACTCACATATCAGTGTTGGTATTCCTTTGAAAAACTCATCAGCCAAAAATAGTTTCAGGTTTTGAGGAACTTCAAACTGCGTAAAGGCACTCCTTGTAGTTCCGGCACTCAAATATTAGTTCCGATATTTGACATCGAGAAACCTCAAACTCCTCGACTCTTATCATGATATCGACTCGCACGTATATAAAGTGGATGGTCAAGAAGGACCAATGGGCTTTTCAGTAGCGTTGTTGAGCAGACGAACTCGAGGGCAGGTCAGCGTGGCATGCGATGCCAAGGCCGTGGGTGGCTCTAGTCTGGAAGAGTAGTACTGCTGGCAAAGAGTTTGAAGAAGTGGAAGAGCATCGACGAGGATGTCGATGATTCAAGTGGGGGAGCCTGTCACGGGTCGATCGCTGGGACTCGACTGTGACACCTTTGGGGGCCATATTTGGTAGGCACTTGGGTTGACGAAGTTATGGAGTTGCGGAGTTAAGGCGTTCCGTCAGGTAGGAGTCGCTGTCAAGTCAACGGAGACAATTCCCTAGCAATGGCCCGTGCCATGACATGGAAATAGGTGCCGCATGCGAGGTTGGAAAACGTACCCCTCGGTGAGCACCTTTGTACCCCCGGGGTGCCAAAGGAGTGGATGCCTCGTAAGGGTACTAGAGGAGGGGTGGACACTTCGTATGTAGCCCCGACTCCCCCGTCGACCCATAGGACATGGGTCGTCCCTTGGCTAGCGGAGTAGCCAAGCCTAGTGTTCCGTGTAACCGGTTAATGGACGGTTGAAGGGACATGGGCCTAGGGTAATGTCGGAGACGCGAGAGGTCGACGACATTACGGAAGTGGGGAATACCGGGAGGCTTCCTCCCTAGGATCGCTTGCGCTACCTCATGCCGGTTTGGATCTCTGTAGTGGAGCGTACGAGCGGATGAGGGACAGTCTAGCGACGGACGGTCCTCCGTAAAGGACAAGGCTCGCGAAGGCAAGTGTGCCGAGCCGGGATTCGTGGGGCGCGTCGCCCACGAAGGCCAAGGAGGCGGGACTCGATAGGAACGCTAAAAGGAGGCACGCCGAGGGAGAATTCGTAAGGTGGGTAGCCTACGAGACTCGAGGGGCGGAACCCAAGGAGGCAAGCGGTATCGGTATCCGTATAGTGAACCTTGAGAGACTGGACCAACGGTGTAAGCGGCCAGGCATGGTCGAGCCAAGAAGGGGCTAGTGGCTAGCGATGCGGAGCAAGGTCGGTTTGTTTGTATGGGGCCTTATGAGGCGAACCTATGGGAGTTAAGGGCGCGGAGCGCCGTGGCTAAGCGAGGGTCGTTGAGACGGTCGAGAAGCATAGTGTGGACTTGTTGGTTCCCTGGTCAGGAGCGATGGGACACGAGGGCCGCACGGGTCGAATGCGAAGCACGGAGGTGCGAAGCATGGACGTGTGGGGTGTCATGCTGAGGTGCTGATGTTGGGGATGAGCGAGCTTGTGGCGCACACTTGGATGACTTTTCGGAGGTAAGCCGTTGGACTGAGCGAGCAGGCCGCGTATGCGGTATGGCCATGGGCGTTGTAAGGCGCATGAGACACGATGATGAGGAACTTATGGTTATGAGTGCCCTTCGTGGCATGCGATGTCGCGAAGCCCGGACCTCGACGCTGGAGGCGTGCGGATTGAGTCGCGGGAGCGAAACGCGTGGGAGGCGAGACGCTTGGCTATACTCATATGGGACAAGTTGGGGAGAACTTGTAATGTCCTTGGGGCTAGTGACAGAGGCAACAAGGCATTCGGTTATGAGGCACTCTCGAGGAGAGATCGGTTGGCAAGACGGGATGCACCTAGCTTGGTGGCCAACCTCGGTATTGGGGTTGCTCGTTGGGAACTCGAGGAGTCCGACGAGGGGTTCGATTACAGGCGCAGGGTCGGGTTGTAAGTCTCACGGGGGAGCAAGCTTGGCAAAATGCTTGGATTGGTATTCCGCTGTTAAGTCGGGGAGACTTGTCCGCGTAAGGGACTCGAGAACGCTGGCTCGGGTGTGCGACACTTAAGCGCCGCGCGGGGATTTTTGAGGCGAAAAAGCTAACCCCGTGAGTAGCAGCAATTTAGTCATCGGAGGCATCGTATTTTGCATCTTAATTTCAAAAGAGAGAACTGACCGTCCCTAGAGCAAGTGGCAAAAGGCCCCTTTGGTGATTGGTACCACTACACCATAAATCATATTTGGTGGCACTTTTTTAGCGGCTCTTATGAAAAATGCCAGTAATAATTAGTTATTAATGGCACTGTTAAATAAATGCCTTTAATTAATTAATTAATTATTAATCTATTTTTAATTTTTTAAGAAACTGTGAGGTCACATCAAAATTCTACCAAAAAAAAATCGCCAGCAAATAGCTAGGCGGGACTTTTTGGCTTCGTGTGCAAGGAAAAAAAAAAGAAAAAACTTCAAAAACCTCCTTGTGGTTTCAATTTTTTTTACTTTAGTATCCTATGATTTAAAATGAATCAAGTTAGTACCCCGTGGTTTCTCACTTTATCACTTTAGTACCCTGTGGTTTAAAGTGTATCAAGTTAGTATCCTGTGGTTTTACCCTGTGGTTTTAATTTTGTATCAAGTTAGTACCCTGTGGTTGTTTAAATCACAGGGTACTAAAGTGATAAAGTGTGAAACCATAGGGTACTAAAGTGATAAAGTGCAAAACCATAGGGTACTAACTTAATACACTTTAAACCACATAGTACTAAAGTGATAAAATGAGAAATCACATGATACTAATTTGATAAACCTTAAATCATAGGGTACTAAAATAAAAAAAGTGTGAAACCACGGTTTTTTTTTCGAAGTTTTTCCAAAAAAAAAAAAAAACCTCTTCGATCGGAAAACCCTTGCGTGGTGCCCTAAGTCTCATCCCATCTTCAAAAAATCCCTTCGTCTCTGCTTCAAAGAATCAAACCCAGCCTCCTCCACTCCAACCAGCACACTACCATCCTAGCCCGCGCCTCCGTCCTCCACTCCTCCACTCGCGTCAAATAATCGGCGATTATTTCAAGAAATACCTTTCCTTGCATTTGGTCGTTTTCACTCCCTCTTCGACTCCGTCGCCCGCCGCTCCGCCTTCGCCGCCGCTCGCTGGAATACTTCCCTCCTCGATGTCGGCGGCGAGCGCTGCTTCCATTGCGGCGTGCTAGGAACCCTTTGCAGGTTCTAGTTTGTTTAGATTTGATTGTTTTATATATATATTTTTTAATGGGTTTGGATTCAATTTTTGTATTATTTTGATGAAAATTAATGGAACTTAGCAAGAAAAACTTCAGGATTTTTATTTATCGACATATCAATTCTAGACCCGAAATGCATGTGTTGGATTTCACTGCCATTTAATTTTATTTTGTTAACAAAACCTTAACTAGAGGTTGATTTTAAGGAGTTCGTGGCGCATTCGTCCGATGTCAACTGTGTAACCATCTGGAAGAACGCGAGGTGAACCTGCGGGCAATTTTTAAACCAACGCCATTATTGGTGAGTCCATGCTTGCTCTTTCTCTTTTTATTTGTTTATTTTCTCTAATGTATCTTATTACGCTGTGTGCTTCAATTCCTGTGGGTTGATTTCTTTTTTTTTTTTTTTTTTTTTGGTATATGCCTTTTTTGTGTTGTCTCCATTAATTTTTTTATTTTTTGGTATATGCTAGTCCCTCTCTGCATGATTAATTGTTAAATTTCTTAATGGCATGTGATACTTTGGATATCTTAAGTCAGTTTCAATTCCTTTTCTTTTTATTTCTTGGATCATGGTAAACTAAAATGATCAAATTTTAGTTAGTTGGTAGCTTAGAGAAACCGAAGTCTATCAAGTCCGGGATGTTTCCTTTTCAGCAGTAGTTCTGATTTGTTAAAGTGCTAAAATGTGTGATAGTTTATTTGAAATTCATGCCATGACTATAATTTCACATGGTAATACAGGTGCACAGAGGTTGCAAATATCTTTTGTATTGTTTTACTTTTTGACTTTTAAATGGTGTTTTCATTCATTATGCTATACATGATTTTCTGTTTCATTGCACTTGGTTTATATGTTGGCTTCAAGTTATTGTCTTTTGCTGCCTTGTACTGTTGGCAATGACAGATCCTATGTTCTTTAATATTGGGTGACCTCTCTGTCTCTCTGTCTGTCTGTCTCTCTCTCTCTCTCTCTCTCTCTCTCTCTCTCGCATCCGCACATATGCGCTGTTGTCACATGATATCATGTGGACAAACATTTTGCATTCACCTGCTGCAGGGAGGATTTTGAACTAGCTGACTTATTCTAAGAGGACGCAAAATGTTAACCCAGGCTGATATTAATTCACCTTCCTGTTGTAACGTAACTGTATATTTTTCCATGCTTATCCAAAATTAAGCCTTTTCATGCTAAACTCCAGCTAGTTACACCCGATTAGAGCTAGCTCCTCTGATCCCACTAGTCATGCTCAAGAAACCATGTCTCGAGCTTGGGTCACTAATAAAATGAGCGAGCTTGGGCAGAGCCAAAAACAAGCTGATCTCAAGCGACTTACAACCTAGAATCTTTTTGGGCATGTATGTATTGTCCTTGTGGTTAATGGATTTACCAGAGGGAATTCGATGGTTGGCATTAGGCCCTCTAATGACAGTACGGAGATATAAAGGATATATTGTTAATGGATTTAGATTTCATACAAAAGATGTTGTGGAGAGACGAAGAACCCAAAATAGTGGCGTTGTTGTTGTTGCAAGCACCTCAAGTTTTTCTAGTGCAAAGGATCAAAATCCTATCAAAGGAGATGTTGCATACTATGGAGTTCTTAAAGAGATCATTGAACTATACTATAATGAAAAGGCAAAGGTTGTGTTGTTTAAATGTGATTGGGTAGATGTGCGTTCTGAAGGCAGAGGAATTAAGAAGGACAAATTTGGATTTACACTCGTTAACTTCAATCGATTATTATATAGTAATGAGAATATAACAAATGAACCTTTTGTACTAGCATCACAAGTTGAACATGTATTTTATATACAAGACCCTTTAGAGGAAGATTGGCATGTCGTAGTTGGAACAAAACCTAGAGACTTGTTTGATATGTCTGCAAAAGAGGAAGAGTGTGAAGATGATATGGAGATATACTACCCAAATGGTTTAGAGAGTAATTTAAATACAGGTAGCTCCACTAGTAATGAAACTGACAATGGCAATTGGACGAGGATAGATATACCTAGAACAACTATTAATACGCCTTTAGATATTACTCATCCAAAAGATGTTGTACAAAGTGAGGACTCAGAGCCTGAAGGATTTGGTGATGATGATCATCGGTGTGATTGATTTTCATTTATAAGGTTGATTCATTGCTTTGTCTTCAATCTCTTATAAATTGATTTCAATTTCAATGATTCTTACTTTGTCTTCAATCTCTTATATATATATATTTTGCTTGTTTGCTTTAGTCTTTAATACTTCTGTGGGTGCTTATTTCTTTATGTTTTCAGTTTTTAATAATTCTCTTAATTAGTATATAAGAATTTTACTAATTCTAAAAGACTTGGCATTTATTTTTTATTAACCGCTTTACAGGAGGCATAGCAAATTGGCTATGGCACGTACAAAATTTCAGCATGGACGCTCTATAATTGGTCCTTCAATTGCAACAGATACCTTTCGTGATCCTATTCAGAAAAATATACCATCAAGTAATCACTCACTAAGGCAATATGGAAGTCACCTTCAGGAGAATTTTTTTGATTTGGGTATTGATAATGACAACCTGTTTAGGTCTGATGATGACCAACCTAAAGAGAATATAGGTATTCATTCATCAAACCTTGGAAATATAGTTTAGAACTTTTTTTGATCAGTACTAAATATTTATTTTTTAGCTAGCTCTTACATGATTAATTTTTTGGGAACAGATTCTTCTAAAAAGTCAAGGAATGGGAGAGGTCCTACTCGCATGCATAAGATATGGGCTAGGCGTGATGGTGATCAGTTGGCACTAACTTTTAATGAATTTGATCAGCCTATTGGTGATGAAGCTGCACAATTCACGAATTTTTAAGGCACGGTTGCTAAAAGTGGAAAAGATGCACCATTGACATATAAAGATTGGAGGCACATGCCTCTAGATAATAAAAAGATTATGTGGAATATTGTTAAAAGGTATCAATTTATTAGTTAGTTTGTTTCTATGTTTTAATATCTGGAATATTGTTAAGGTATCAATTTATTAATTAGTTTGTCTCTATGTTTTAATATTTGAACATTCATAAGTAAACAAATTTGTGAATTTCTTACAGTTAAAGTATAATCTTGAAGATGATAATTGGCCATGGATTATGAAAGCTCTTGGAAAAAAATGGAAGGACTTCAAATCTGATCTTAAGAAAAAACATTACGATGCTCACAATACTTATGAAGATCGTCTTGCTGATCGTGATTTGAGAGTTCTTCCGGAGCAGTGGAGACAATTGATTGAATATTGGGATAGTGAAGAAGGACAGGTACTTTAATAATTTTTTCATTCTCTTTTGATTTCATTCCTCATTTTTTCTAGTGTAGCTATATAGATGTTTCTTTTAACCAAGTTGATGTCGTATATAGATGCACAGTTTAAGAAACAAAAGTAATCGCTCTAAGCAAATTACTACTCACACTGCTGGCTCAAAAAGTTTTGCTCGTATTCGTGAAGAAAAGGTAAAGCACTAAATTCACCTATCATTCTAAATTGATATATATGCTATTATATGAATTCACTGATTTATAACCTTTTTTTTATCATGAGCAGCGAAAGGAACAAGAAGTAGTGCCAACTAGGGTTGAACTATTTAAGATTACTCATGTTCACAAAAATGGGGATTCGATGAATGTAGAATGTGCTAACAAAATTGTAAGCATATATACTAATTTTGTTTTCTAATTTTTATTAGTAAAAATTTTTAACTCTATTGTCTAGATATTGATATGTTTTAGTTCATTCATTTATATTTAACTTCTGTTAAGATAGTGTGGTTGGTGGTGTCCTGCACCTTTTACTTGTAAAATAAAAGAGCACAATAATTGATATATTGTACAAATTAAGGAAGATGAATGGGAATCATAGAAAAGCTAGAGCATGCTTAAGTGATATTGTGATATATGCATGAGTTTGCTCATAACTATATATTTTTATATATTCATGATATCGTGATATACATGACTTTTTATAGAGAGAGATTGATGTAAGGACTAAGAAGCAACCCCTTCTTGCCAAAAAGGGTGCCAAAGAAGTAAATGAATTTTTCTCAGAAGTATTTGGAAAAGAAAAACATGATCACGTGCGTGGTCTCGGTTTGGGCCCTGCTCCTCATATTTGGACCGATGCACCTTCACCTGCAGCATGTATAAGAATGACAACTGAGGCTAGAAAGAAAGCAGAGGAGGAAACAAAAGAAATGAAGGAAAAAATGATAGTTATGGAGACTCAATTGTCTGAAATGAAAGCAATGATGACAGCTATTTTGCAAAATAAGTCTACTGATGTTCATCAAACTATTTATACACCTACTAATCCATTGGACGGCCGACAGGTAAACTTTAGTAATTAAGTATTTCTAAAAGAATTTATTAAATAATCACTTGTTGAAATATTAGTATTAATTATATCATTTCTTTTATAATTGGACATAAGGAATAACATGATATAATTAATACTAATATTTAAACAAGTGATTATTTGATAAATTCTTTTAGAAATACTTAATTACTAAAGTTTACCAGTCGGCCGTCCAATGGATTAGTAGGTGTATAATTAGATTGATGAACATCAGTAGACTTATTTTGCAAAATAGCTGTCATCATTGTTTTCATTTCAGCCAATTGAGTCTCCATAACTATCATTTTTTCTTTCATTTTTTTTGTTTCCTTCTCTGCTTTCTTTCTAGCCTCAGTTGCCATTCTTATACATGCTGCAGGTGAAGGTGCGTCGGTCCAAATATGAGTAGGAGCAGGGCCCAAACCGAGACCACGCACGTGACCATGTTTTTCTTTTCCAAATATCTCCGAAAATAAATCATTTACTTCTTTGGCACCCGTTTTGGCAAGAGCTGGTTGCTTCTTAGTCCTTACATCAATATCTCTCTATAAGAAGTCATGTATATCACGATATCATGAATATATAGAAATATATAGTTGTGAGCAGACTCATGCATATATATCACAACATCACTTAAGCATGCTCCAGCTTTTCTATGATTCCCATTCATCTTCCTTAATTTGTACAATATATCAATTATTGTGCTCTTTTATTTTACAAGTAAAAGGTGCAGGACATCACCAACCACACTATCTTAACAGAAGTTAAATATAAATGAATGAACTAAAACATATTAATATCTAGACAATAAAGTTAAAATTTTACTAATAAAAATTAGAAAACAAAATTAGTATATATGCTTACAATTTTGTTGGCACATTCTACATTCATCGGATCCCCATTTTTGTGAACATGAGTAATCTTAAATAGTTCGGCCCTAGTTGGCACTACTCCTTGTTTCTTTCACTGTTTATGATAAAAAAAAGGTTATAAATCAGTGAATTCATGTAATAACATATATATCAATTTAGAATGATAAGTGAATTTAGTGATTTACTTTTTCTTCACGAATACGAGCAAAACTTTTTGAGCCAGCAGTGTGAGTAGTAATTTGCTTAGAGCGATTACTTTTGTTTCTTAAACTGCGCGTCTATATACGACATCAACTTGGTTAAAAGAAACATCTATATAGCTACAGTAGAAAAAATCAGGAGTGAAATCAAAAGAGAATGAAAAAATTATTAAAATACCCGTCCTTCTTCACTATCCCAATATTCAATCAATTGTCTCCACTGCTCCGGAAGAACTCTTAAATGACGATCAGCAAGACGATCTTTATAAATATTGTGAGCATCGTAATGTTTTTTCTTAAGATCAGATTTGAAGTCCTTCTATTTTTTTCCAAGAGCTTTCATAATCCATGGCCAATTATCATCTCCAAGATTATACTTTAACTGTAAGAAATTCACAAATTTGTTTACTTATGAATGTTCAAATATTAAAACATAGAGACAAACTAATTAATAAATTGATACCTTAACAATATTCTAGATATTAAAACATAGAAACAAACTAACTAATAAATTGATACTTTAACAATATTTCACATAATCTTTTTATTGTCCAGAGGTATGTGCCTCCAATCTTTATATGTCAATAGTGCATCTTTTCCACTTTTAGCAACAGTGCCTAAAAAATTCGTGAATTGTGCAGTTTCATCACCAATAGGCTGATCAAATTCATTAAAAGTTAATGCCAACAGATTACCATCATGCCTAGCCCATATTTTATGCATGCGAGTAGGACCTCTCCCATTCCTTGACTTTTTAGAAGAATCTGTTTCCAAAAATTAATCATATAAGAGCTAGCTAAAAAATAAATATTCAGATCAAAAAAAGTTCTAAACTATATTTCCAAGGTTTGATGAATGAATACCTATATTTTCTTTAGGTTGGTCATCATCAGACCTAAACAGGTTGTCATTATCAATACCCAAATCAAAAAAATTCTCCTAAAGGTGACTTTCAGATTGTCTTAGTGAGTGATTATTTGATGGTATATTTTTCTGAATAGGATCCCGAAAGATTTCTGTTGCAATTGAAGGATCAATTATAGAGCGTCCGCGCTGAAATTTTGTACGTGCCATAGTCAATTTGCTATGCCTCCGGTAAAGCAGTTAATAAAAAATAAATGCCAAGTCTTTTAGAATTAGTAAAATTCTTATATACTAATTAAGAGAAGTATTAAAGACTGAAAACATAAAGAAATAAGCAACCCACAGAAGTAGTAAAGACTAAAGCAAACAAGCAAAATATATATATAAAAGATTGAAGACAAAGTAAGAATTATTGAAATTGAAATCAATTTATAAGAGATTGAAGACAAAGCAATGAATCAACCTTACAAATGAAAATCAATCACACCGATGATCATCATCACCAAATCCTTCGGTCTCTGAGTCCTCACTTTGTACAACATCTTTTGGATGAGTAATATCTAAAGGCGTATTAATAGTTGTTCCAGGTATATCTATCCTCGTCCAATTGCCATTGTCAGTTTCATTACTAGTGGAGCTAGGTGTATTTAAATTACTCTCTAAACCATTTGGGTAGTATATCTCCATATTATCTCCACACTCTTCCTCTTTTGCAGACATATCAAATAAGTCTCTAGGTTTTGTTCCAACTACGACATGCCAATCTTCCTCTAAAAGGTCTTGTATATAAAATATCTGTTCCAACTACGACATGCCAATCTTCATCAGTTTCTTCTTTTTTTTTTGATTTTTTATTTTTCATGTAGAAAAAGTATTTTTTTATTTTATTCTTTCTTTTTATTTTTTTTATTTTCTATATTTTTTTTCCTTAGCTTCGCTCTAATTAATCCGCACTTGCTTTGAGTCCTCTTTCTTCGGCGCTGAAGTTGGTGCCTGTGCTGGGGAAGGCGGAGGAAGAGAACGTAATGCTGTTCTTGTTACCGTCGTGGAGGGTCGCGGAGGCGATGGAGTGGGTCGATGAGAATAAAAAAAGAACGAAAGAAAAAAAGATAGGAAGAGGACGCGACGCTACCTTCTTTACTACTTTAAAGAACCGGGGAAGTGGTGGAGGAGGGTCAGAGAGAGAAAAAAGAGGGTCGCGGTGCGGCCTCAGTGGGGTCGAAGGTGAGGAAGATGGAGGGAGGGTGCGCGGGCAAGGGCGCGGGCGCTCGGGACAGTCGAGGCGTGCCGCCCTCGCTGCCCTCTTCGGAGAGAGAAAAAAAAGAACGAGAGCAAAAAAAAGGATAGAGAAAGGGAATAAAGATATTTTAGACAGTTTTCCGAAAATTCAGCTCGTATTTGAAAAATCCAAAAATGCGGCTTATTTTTGCGAAAGCTCAAAATTAGTAAATTTTTTTATACAAATTGACCAAAATGCAGATATGATAGTAAATAGTATATTAGATATGATAGTAAATAGTATATTTGGACACCTGGCTCTGTTTGGTTTATGAAATTTAAGTTTTTTATTTGAAATTAATTTTTTGAAAAATCTACTTTTAGAATAAAACTTCTGTCTTATTGAAATATTTTTATTTAATACATATTTTAGAGTACATAGGAATATATTATTTCTGCGTTTGGTTTACCCAACTATACCAATAAAATTATCATAATACCATTTTTCTATAGAGACTAATATTATATATTATTTTATACAAAATATTATATAAAATGTATAACTATTTGAAAATAAAGCTCTTTAAATATGTCTAAATTTAGAGGATTCATAACGTTATTTATTTCTTATGCTAAATTTAATTTTTTTGGATAGATTTAAAATTTGCACAAGGCTATTTTAGTCTTTTAAATCAATTTTTTCAGAAAGAAAAATTATCAAGAGAGGAAGTGTGTTTTAAATCCCACATTTTAAGGGTTTTAAGATTCCAAAAAATTTATAATTCCTGCGACGTCCGACGTCTTACTTGCAGGCATCTTAAAAAATACCGTGAACTAAACAAACACCGAAAGTCATGCATGTGAAATTGACTAAGACTTTATTTTATTTTAAGAGAAAGGTAGCATGCTACCCGCTTCGTTTATTTTTTTAAAAATAAACTTAACTAGAAATGTGAATCAACTAGGATTCGAACTTGGGATCTCGGGTAACAACCATCAAGCCCTTCGCCACCTGTGCTAGGAACGGTCGGTGACTAAGACTTTATATTATGTTATTTAAAAGGTTGATCTGATAAATATTAAAAAAATGACTTGAGAACATACTCCATAATAGAAATTGGGATCTTGTATTTCTTTTTAGGGTTAATTTCATACAGATCCCTGCAAATATAGTGAATAGCAGATATATTCCTGCAAAGTTCAACTTTCATAAGTTATCCCTGCAAAAGTCCTAATGTATTCAGATATGTCCCTACTGTTAATATCCGTTAGAGAAATTTAGTTAACCACAGTTAAAATACTTAACCATGGTTAGTTAATAAGGTAAAATGACATTTTTACCCTTCTTCCTCTTCCCCTTCCTTTTCTTCTTCCTTTGCTTCTTCTTCCTCTTCCTCTTCCTCTTCCTCTCTTGCTTTTTCTTCCTCTTCTTCTTCGTATCCTCATTTTCCTCCTCCTTTTCTCCTCTTCCTTCTTCTTCTTTGTCGTCGACGATGATCCAATTGTCGTCGCCGTCGTGGTGCCCGTGTGGGCCGCCGTCATCGGCGCCTCCGACGGCATCGGTCGCACCTTTACCTTGGCGCCTCCGACGCCTCCGACGCCACGCCCCACGACTGCCAATTTGGTCGGTTCGGGTCCGTCAACAGACGCCGAACGGATAACACCTCCCCTGTCCGTCCAAGGCTCTACCAACATATGTATAATCAAAGCAAATCAAACAGGAGATTGCAATTATACACGGCTTACTCGAGGGCAAGCAACAACAAGTAGTGAAAGCTCTAAGCTATAACATACAACCACACACATAACATTTGATTACATTTAAACCAAATACAATAGAACTAAAACTATTATATTCATTCTTTTCTTTCATACATGAGTATACATCATATAGTCATCCAACCCCCAAATATATGGATTACAACACTTACTACTTCGAGGTTCAACATACAAAGTTGAAACTGTACATAGAGAATGACTAAACTTTGGTGGCCGCTAGCTACGGCGCTAAACTCTTGCCCCGATCCTCCGCCGCCCCGCTCGCGCTCGGATCTGCAGTGTTAGTGGTGTGGGAACTAAAAGAAGTTCCCAGTGGGTTCAGCCGCCGACCCCGCCGATTTGCCCACTAGGTCTATTCAGGTATAAGTATATCAATGAAATAGAGATAGTAAACCACACTAATGCTAATACCATGCTTTCAAGAAAACTGGGTCAACAGATATATGATTATAAGTATGATAAATGCATGCATGCTTTACATTCGCTTGGCTTTTACCCAATCATCCTAGGGTTCACATAGTTTATCCCCAACTCACCACCAAAATTCCTGTCGATTCGGGGAGGCTCCAAGCACTACCACTCGAGGGACCGTCTTCGGGGACCGCTCTCCCCGTGGTGACAATTCTCGAACACATCACTTGAGGGGGAGCTACCGCCCTAAAGCCAAGACCCAATGTGAGTATAGTCCCGTCCTCAATTTTGAGAATGCATAGCCAAACCCGCTATAAGCCACAATACCACAATGCTACGAAGCCCAAGGCCACTCTTGCCTCGATACCACTATACCGTAATTCCCAAGGCCACTTTTGCCTCGATGCCACAAAGCCACAATAGGTTTTTACCTTGCTCAATGTAACACACTTGGCCACTCTTGCCGCTAATGTCAATGTCATCTTTGTTTACTACTCATAGTCCATATCACACATTCATAGGGTTCCAATACACATGGTCCATTTCAATTCATATGTTCTCTAGCCTAGAAGCATACAAATGATCCCCAACCACAATTACATATCACATAGCCCTATGATGCATGATTCTACTATACATATATGCTCAAGTAAAGGCAACATAGATATAGAAGGAAACTCAGAGATTTCGGATAGCACTCCCCACCTTGTAGGAATGCCGAGATGCTATGGTTCAAGTTTCGTGATTTTTAGACACCAACGCCGCTCGTTACGGCAAAACGAAGCCAAAACAGGCTTTTTTTTCGATTTCTCTGCGTACACTCATCGAATCGCCGAGCCGAGTTCACCAACGCGTCAGAATACCTACCAATTAGGGTTACAAGAGGTCAATTCCAACTTAGATCCCCCGATTTACAAAACCCTAATATATAACCCTAGGTTTCACCAAAACCTATAATATCCACCATTAATGGGCATTAAAGTACCAACTACCGATAATAACTCCTAGAAGCTCATACTAGAAGAATTACAACCAAAACCTAGCTTGGAATCAAGAAAACCAACCTTTAGGTTTAAGCTTTCTCCAAGCCCCTTGCACAATAGCAAGTACCACCCTCCACTTGATCTTCTTCTCCACCAAAGCCCCTCCAAAAGCTCCTCTTGCGCAAGCTCTAGAGAAAGAAGGATAGAGAGAGAGAAGGGTTTTTAGAGAGAGAGAGGGAAGTCTCTTTGGTGTTGGGTTGAAGTTAATGAGAAGGAAACCCTAACCCTCTCACTTATACACACCCACACAAACACATTTGCACTTAGCCCCCTCCCAACTTCATAATTCACAGCAGCCCAAACTGGGCAGTTTTCGCCTATGGGGTCCGGACCCCTAGAGCTCGATTTTCAGCATTTAGTTGAAATTTCATAGCTTTGCTCTCATGGGTCCATACACCCTATGCAATGGCTCCAACACTCTTAGAACCCATTGCGGACCGTTCCAACTCGTCCAACTCCGGGCTTCGATCGTTTTGACGGAAGATCTGCACAACTCAACGGGGATACGATACGTTACATCTTTCTTATCCTCGTTGGCCGCAACCCCGATAAGTTCCGCAAGGTCGCCGTCCGCTACCACAACATGAAGAGGAAGAGGAAGATGAAGAGGGCAAGGGCAAAATAGTCATTTCACAACTCTACTATTAAAAATCAACAGTTCTCTAACAGATCCAAACCAGAGGGACATATTTGAATATATTAGGGCTTTTGAAGGGGTAACTTATGAAAGTTGAATTTTGCAGGAATATATTTGCTATTCATCATGTTTATAGAGAGCTGTATGAAATTAACCTTTCTTTTTAAGATACCAATTGCGTGGAAATCAATTCTAGCCCAAACTTATCCAAAATGACAATTTATTGAAATGTATTTTAGGCTAATACGTGTCAACTTTATTCCAAGTCACATTATGTGAGTGGTAAGCTTAATTTCATAGAAAATGATTTCTTGTCCAAGTCACTTTGTAATCCTTGATCTTGAAGCTTTATAGGGACTAGCTTTTTTTGTTGTATTTTTGCAAAGTTTTAAACTTGTAGATTTATCCTGCAAAGTTTTTAATTATTAATATATCATTCAAAAGCTCAAAAATATGCAAATTAATTTATTTCCGTAGATCGAAATCCAGCTGGGCATTAAATTTTTTACTTCTTATTAAAAAAAAAAATTTCTAAAACTTTTTCAGGATTTATAACCTAGTACAGTTTACATAGAATAATAGGAAAGTTAGAATAAAAATATTAAAATATAATAAATGATGCATTCATCCCAAGATAAAATAGTCATTTTGTGAAAGAAAGGTTAACTTTAATTGTGAAAGATCAAGAAGTGATATATTAGAAAAGGCTTAATTACATTCTATTATGTTGTACGATCTAGCGTTATTTTCATTTGTTATAGTATGCTTTTTTCTTTTTTTTTTTCGACGACACTATTGTATTATTATATTTTATTAATCTTCTCTACTGTATTTTAGATTTATTTTTTAATTTTCTATCTTATACTATTTTCTTTTCTCATAAATATGACTAAACTATTATTTTTTTCTCGCCAATTTATGCATCAGTGTTCACAAAATTATTATTTTAGACAAATCTAATAACTTTATTAAGAGACACCGGTTAAACGGTACCAAAAAAAAAGGTAATGAATTTCAATGATTAATCAACTATATCATTAAAGGAGTTCTTTAATTAATTGTGGGGCCAAAGCTTTTTTCTCTATCCTAATTTTTGCTTACGTAGGGAGTTTTGAGTTAATTAATGATAGCTAATTAAGTTTCCTACATCAGATGTGGAATATATGGAGATACGTAGGAATATTCTGTTGCTTAATTAAAGATATTTAAATCCCAATATACTTTGGAAGCAAGAGCATGTCCAGAACTAAAAAACAGAATATAATTAAGTAGTGAATCTATACCCGTTTAATTAGTACGTGTTTAACTTATCATACCCGTTTAGATGATCTCTTTTATCTGTTTTTTGAATTACGAACTAGATAGATCTAAACATATGGAACAATGTGTTATATCAACTCATCTAAATAAAGTTTTACAACCAAATGCATCAACTATCCCAAATTTTTGTACGTATTTTAAATAAGGCAAAGTGTAGGAAAGTAATTGACTCAATTTAAATGGAGGGAGGGGTTAAATAAGACGCGCTTAAAATGTAGGGGAGCTTAATTTTTATTGTTTAGCCTTATTTTAAAAAGAGAAATTAATGCTAATAAAAGTCTACAATCCAAAGGGGTTAATGTAATCTTTACAAACTCTAATTCAAAGGTTTAAAGGTTTAAAACGTAACAGCAAAACGGTACATTTTACAAACTACAAGGTCATAAATTCTAAAATTTTATCATTCTATAATATGCACTTTACTGTATATTCCGTGATCTGTAAAATGTATTGCATAGTTATCGGGTTTTGCCACAGGTCAATACAATAAAAAAAAAAAAAAAAAAAAACATTTCTTTTGTTGGAATAATAATCCTAACTTTAGTTTAGTTTTCTTCTTCCTTCCCTACTATCTTTTCTTCTTTTTTTTTTTTTTTTTTTTGAGAGATAGGTAGCACGCTACCCGCTTTGTTTATTTCATTTAGAAATAAACTTAGCTAGAAATGTGAATCAACTAAGATTCGAACTTGGGTCTCGGGTACCAACCACCAAGCCCTTTGTCATTTGCTCCAGGGACGGTCGGTTCTTTTCTTCTTATTATATTTTGTTCTGAATTATATAATCGGTATCAGCACAAATATTAGTTATAATAATTAGTATCAGAGAAAATCACGCCTCCAACATTTTTGAATGTACAACATTTTAAGCTATCTATGAAGCTGTAAAATGGAGTTATAAACTACATACGGCAAATTGAATAATACTTTGAAATATATATATATATATATATATATATATATATATATATATATAGAGAGAGAGAGAGAGAGAGAGAGAGAGAGAGAGAGCGCTAGGCTGGTATACTATCGGTAGCACGGAGGCGTCCGTGCTACCAAGTTGTTTTCATTATTGCGGCTTCCAAATCGACAATCGGTTTCGTTAGACTTGATCTATATTATTAAAAGTATTTGAAAATTAAATTTGATACTTTTTCGACATCATGTAGCTATCAAACGAGTAGTTTAAAAATGAATGACTGAAAATAAAAATCTCATAAAAAATAATGAAAATAGACTTGAATCTAAGATCAGAGATACTGATCTTACTCTAAATAATGAAAAGAATTTTCTTTAAAAATTTTATTAGATTTGGATTCTTTTACACCGTTAAATTCACAAACGCATCACATCGACTATTAAAATTGTCAATTTTGAGATCTTTTGATCACTAGCCAAATGATGTCGAAAAATTATAGAATTTAATTTTCAAATACTTTTAATAGTGTAGATCAAGTGTAACAGAGCCGATCGTCGATTTAGAAGCCGCATCATTGAAAACAACTTGGTAGCACGGAAGCCTCCGTACTCCCGATAGTATACCAGCCTAGCTTTCTCTCTCTCTCTCTCTCTCTCTCTCTCTATATATATATATATATATATATAGCGTAGAGCTACTATGCTATCGGAAGCATAAAGTAGTTGGTGCTTTCGATTTTTTAGCTCTTGGATTAAAAATTCTATGGTTGGAATGATAGCGGTCCTCTTAGGGTTGAGTGGTCCCCCTAGGGTTAAGTGGTCCCCATTAGTTAATAATATTAATCCAATGATTAGAAATGATCAATGTGGTTGATTTAAGGGCTAAAAAATCGGAAGCACCAATTATTTTATACTTCTGATAGTATAGTAGCTCTACTCTCTCTCTTCCCCTCTCTCTCTCTCTCGCTATATATATATATATATATATATATATATATAGAGTCCAGTTATGGTGCTTGTAAAAGCACCAAGCACTTGATGCTTGTAACTTTTCCACCGTTAGATTTACCTCTTTGATCATTTCTACCGTTAGATTACACTATTCAACCAACCACCCACTCAACCCTAGGGAACCACTATTATCCTAACCGTGCACCAATTAATCCAAGGATTACAAACTTACAAGCACCAATGACTTTATACTTTTAAAAGCATAGGAGCTCAATTCTATATATATATATGTATAATTAAGCTCATATATTTTTAAAAGTACTAAATTATTAGTGCTTTTAGATTTTCAGCCCTTTGATGAAGGGATGTACGATTAGGATGACAGTGGTCCCCTAAGGTTGAGTGGGTAGTTGTAGAATAGCATAATCCAAGGATGAAATTGATCAAAGGAATAGGTCGAACAGTGAGAAACTTACAAGCACCGGGTGCTTGGTGCTTTTAAAAGCGCCATAGCCACATCTCTATATATATAGAGAGAGACTAGCTACGTATGCTATCAATAGTACAAAGCACTTGGTACTACCAAGTTTTTCCTCATTAATTCTATTCTTTTGACTATTCCCGCCCATTAGATCATACTATTCCACCAAGCACCCAATAAATCTTAGTGGACCACTATTATCCTAATCATACAACCCTTCGTCCAAGGGCCGAAAATCTAATAGCACCAATTACTTAGTGCTATTGATAGTGTAGTAGACCAGAGAGTTGGGCTATAATGCTATTGATAGCAGGCTCGTTGCTATTGATTTGTTTTCGATAATGGAGCCTCCGAATCGACGATTGGCACTATTAAATATGATTTATACCAACAAAAATATTTAGAAACTAAATTTCAAGTCTTTTCTACATCATTGACCTAATGGTTGGGACGCAAACGGATCCGGGTTGGTGGAGCTCTCGCCCTGATTTGCTCCGAATGGAGCAATAAATGGGAGAAAATAAACGGATTCGGAGTGGAAAATTGGGCAATTTTTATGATCCGGGACGGATTCAGGGTAGGAAACGAAAAAAGTTTTGACCCGCCCCGAATCTGCCCCACCATGATCCGCCCTGAATCTGCCCAGAAAATCATTTATATTTTTAAAAAATATCCCTAAAAGAATAATTTATTTACAAAAATGTTTAAAATACAAAGAAATTAGTGCTCTCATTTCTCATATATTTGAAATTTTTGAATTTTGCTTCGAGTTGTAATTGATATTTTTGATTTTTATAATTGATGTTGTTAAATATATATATAATATTATTAAAAATTATTAATTTATATTTTATAAAAAATTAATAATATTATAATTTTATAAAAAATATTACTTGGCTGCGCAGATTCGGGGCACCGGCAGGAGACGGGTTACGAGGCAGGGCGGATTATGGGATATATTTTTAACCCGTCACGGATTTGGGGCAGTAGACGAGGCGGGATTTTGGTAATCGGGGTGGGATGCGGGGCGGGTCTCCCGCCCCCAGATCTACGCCGTTTGCATCCCTACCTAATGGCTAAAGGGTTTCAATATTTGTAATTTTAATAGTTGATATTAGGTTTTTTCTTATTTAATAGTGTAAGGATATCTAAATTACTTGAATTTTGGTTAGAAGATTTTTTAAACTATTTAAAATAACATATATATACTCTTGATCTTGATTGCAAGACTCCTACCATCACTTTTTAAAGAAAATTCATTTTTCATTGTTCATTTTTGTGTCCACTTGATGGACAAAAGAACAATATTGAAAAAATATAAAATTTGATTTTCAGATAGTTTAAATAGTCTAGATCATGCTAAACAATGCCAATCGTCAAGTTGGAAGCTCCGTCATTGAAAACAAATTGGTAGTTACGGATCAAGCAAGTTTGTTACCGATAGCACTCCAGCTCTACTCTATATACATATATTATAAATTTCTACTAGTGGGATTTTAGGCCAACTCGAATGTAAACAAACCTATATTTTATATATTTTAGTTATTAGGTTAAGATTCTATTTTTTTTAATTTTCTTTCAATTTTTGAACTAATAGTAGAGCTGACAATCTACCTCGCTGTATACAAATAGTAGCCTAGTTCTATTGCAATGACTTGGTTTTAGTTATGGATATAAAAAAATACAATCTGACAGAATTAGGTTCAATTATTGTCTATATCCAAACCGAACCCGAACTTGAACCACAACCCGAACCAAAATAAAACTTGTATAAAATATCTTTAAGCAACAGTATATTCCTATACATCTCCATTTATTCCGCATCTGAGATAAGGAAACATAGCTATCATTAATTAACTTAAAACTCCCTATGTAGGCAAAAATTAGGATAGAGAATAAAAACTTTGGCCCCACAATTATAGGATCCCTTTAAATGATATTGTTGATTTTGCCAGTTGGCAATCACAGAAACCACTAAAAATCTCTATTTTCTTTTCAGTTTCGTGTACAGAAAATTCTTGCACAAAAGGTGATCTCGTGACTCTCATGTGGCAAGGTACATTTTGAGTCATTAATTTCCATCAGCTTAGACACATCCCACTTCTCGCAGATAGTTGTCAGGATAACCCTCTACGCACAAAAATGCTAATCAGAAGGGTCAATTGCATTCGTAATTTCTAAATACATGTTTGGTTTCTCGTAAAATTACCCATAAATTATTTTTTTCGGTTAAAAACTGAGATTCCCGTGTTTGGTGGCTCATAAAAAAATCTTCAAAAATTTTCTTTTATAGATTCTGAGGAAAATGGAGGTTTTCGTTTTTCGCTCGATTTGAGTGGAAAACGAAGACGCACAACGTTGGGCACGCCGTGTGGGGAAAGAAAGCGTGGTCCACGAGGTCCGCTCCACCTCGTGGACTATGTGAGAGAGGTCCATGACCTCTCTCTCCCCCCCCCCCTTTATATATAATTATATAATATTTTGTTTGTAAATATTATTTATTAAATAAGTAGTAATTTATTTTATTGTATTAAATATATATACTATTATATATTAGGGTTAATTTTAATCCAGGTCCCTACAAATATGGTGAATAGCAAATATATCCCTACAAAACTCAACTTTCATAAATTGTTCATGCAAAAGACTTCATGTATGCAGATACGTCCTTCTAGTTAAAATTTATTAGGGAACTGTTAATTTTTTAATAGTATGCTTGTGAAATGACAATTTTGCCCTTATAAATATGTCCCTCCAAAAATACTCCCTCTTCCTCCTTCTCTTCCTCTTTGGGCCACCAGAGCTGATGGTGGCGGCGGCGGATCATCGACGACGACGACAAAGAAGAAGGAGGAGGAGAAGAGGAGAATACGAAGAAGAAGAAGAAGAAGGAGGCGGCGAACGCCGGAGGAGCTCGGAGGCGAGGGGGTTTGCAGCGAGGTCGGGGTCGAGTTCACCGGCGACGAAGAAGAGGGAAGAGGAAGAGGGAGAGGAAGAAAAAAGGGGAAGAGGAAGAGGAAGAGGGAAGAAGAAGAGGAAGAGGAGAGGGTTCGCCGCTGCGGCGAGGTCAGGGTCGAGGTCGGGTTCGCAGGCGACGAAGAAGAGGGAAGAGGAAGAGGGAGGGGAAGAAGAAAGGGGTAAAATTATAAATTCACCTTATTAATTAACCATGGTTAAGTATTTTAACTGTGGTTAACGAATTAAATTTCTCTAACGAAAATTAACAGCAGGGACATATCTGCATTCATTAGGACTTTTGTAGGAACAACTTATGAAAGTTGAGTTTTGTAGGAATATATCTGCTATTCACAATGTTTGCATGGACCTGTATGAAATTAATCTTATATATTATATTATATATTTACTGTATAATATATTTTATTTATAAATATAAACTATAATATTAATATATGTAATATGATAATTATTATTTATTAATAATATATAATATATAAAATAAAAAAAATATATAATAGTTTTTTATTTATAACCTTTTCTTTCTTTTCCTTTCAACCAAACAATCGTAATAAAAATTTTTATTTTTTTCCTACAAATCAAACGCTAAAGAACGTAAAATTTATTTTCCTCCGAAATATTTTTTTTCATCGAAAATTTGTTTTCACAGTTTTACGTGGAACCAAACAGCTGCTAAAGTTCATCTCGGTTCTTATTCTTTGAGAGGGAACTTAATCCTCCTTGAACTTATAATAATGTTTTAAATTGGTTCATTTCGTCGTCTAATGTTAAGTTTAAACGAGAGAAAGATGATGTATAGATACTAAGTCAGCATTTATGAAATAATATTGGAAAGTTCTTTTCCAACCTAAAATAGATATCTACCATTGAAATAAATGTTGAATGTAAATATTAAAAGTAATGTTCTTTGGAAATTTAAGTTTTTGGAGAATAACGTACAGTTGTTTTTTTATAATTTCACATGGGAATAGGAAATCATTAGTTTGAATCCTACTTTTCTTAGTATTATTTAATTTTTTTCCATCTTAATTTAAGTCCATGTTTTGACCTTACCAAAAAGTCTCCAACCGGAACGTGGTGCGGGAGTTCGAGTCCCACTATACTTCTAATATTATTTGATTTCTTTTCATTTTAATTCAAGTTCGCGTTTTGAGCCTACGGCAAAGTTTCGAGTCTAATCATGATCATTAAAAGTTTTGAATATAAGTATTAAAATACTATTCTCTGAAAACCTAAACTTTTGAAAAATGATGGCTATATCATATGATTTCACAATAAACAGGGTAGCACACAGGAAAGTTTAATTACCCATTTTGTTAAATAGTAAGGCTAAATTACAAAAAATCTTCCTATAAATACCTGCTTTTTTACTTTTTCCTTGTGACTTTTAAAAATCTATATTTTTTTGCCCCCTTAGAATTTCAGAAATATTTTCAGGAAAGTACGTACGGTGTTAATGGAGAGCGCAAAATGACCAAATTACTCTTATTTTTTCTATAAAAAATTAATTTTTTAATGTATTTCTGTCATTTTGAAGGGGATTTTCGATATAAATTATAAAAAATGGACGGAATAGTGATGGAACCCTGACTGAGGGCGGGTTAAATGCAACAACTTGAAATTTTAAGGGGGCAAAATATAGATTTTTGAAAACCAGGAAGGAAAAGTGAAAAAGCAGGTATTTATAGAGAGATTTTCTATAATTTAGCCAAATAGTAAGCTCTAATTCGTGTCTGCAGTGCATATCCAGGTTCTAGAATTACTTCTCCCACATTCAAATCATGTTGTCTCAGCCAAATCAATATCAGATGACAAATTAAGTTGCATCAATTTGGTATATTTATGGAAGTTCTATTTTACTTGGTTAAGTATTTCTTTTTAAAAAAGATGAGGATGCATATGGTAAAATTCTAATGAAGATTCAGAGGCCACCAATTTAATTAACTATAAATGTAATGTATATCCTAATAAGAATATAACTTGAAAGGAAGAACCATTAAGTGGATTGGGCCATGCATGCATATAGTTTTACATCTCCCAAGTGTGTAAGCAACAAACTAACTTTGATTTGTTGTCCCAACTCCTTTATATTTCTTACAAGCAACCCCTCTCCAAACCTTCCTTTCCTTCTAATATTATTGAACCCCAAACCACACTATATATATATATACATATAGATGTAAGAGATCAACAAGGAGTAGAGCAAACCCTAACATATACATATATAGATATATCCCATCAACTCATCTATATATATAATTCCCTATATTGTGTGTGTGTGTATAATTAATACACCATGGAAGAAGGTCTCAAAGAGCCCATCCAAAAAGGAACCAACAACAACAACAACAACAACAACAACTCTAACAAGGTGAGCATTGGAGATCAGGCCTTTAAGAGTGTTGGGGACCTGATAAAGCTGCTCCCCAGTGGAACAGTGTTTGTGTTCCAATTCCTCAGCCCACTCCTGACCAACACAGGCCACTGCAACACCCTGAACAAGGTGCTGAGCTCCCTCCTCCTCCTCGGCTGCGGCTTCTCCTGCAGCTTCGCCTCCTTCACGGACAGCTACGTCGGCCGCGACGGCAGGCTGTACTACGGCATCGTGACCCGCAGCGGCCTCTGGTCCTTCTCCGACCCGAACGCGCGCTCGCTCGACCTGTCCAAGTACCGGCTCAGGGCCGGGGACTTCGTGCACGCGCTGCTGGCGCTCGTCGTGTTCGCGGCGATCGCGCTGCTGGACGCCGACACGGTCGCGTGCTTCTACCCCGCGCTCGAGAAGGAGGAGAGCGCCATGGTCGGGGTGCTGCCCGCGGTCGTCGGCGGCCTCGCGAGCTTCGTCTTCATGGTGTTCCCCAACAACAGGCATGGGATAGGGTACCCACCAACGCAACCAACAGAGAACTTCTCAAGCTCATAAATAATTATTAAGGACTTGGTTGTCATATCTATAAGTGTGATGGTTTGATTTGTAAATGTGTGTGCGCCTCTACGTGTGTGTGAGGGAAATCTTTAAAATCTATTTTAAAGATTATTAGAAAGCAAACTTATTTTTATTTAAAATTACTTCGTTCCAAATGTCGCAGTTGAAACTGTAATAAATTTTGGTCTAGTTTCCACTGTTGTAGTTAAGCCTTCTCACGTAATTAAATATAATTGCAACTACAACAGTTGAATTCAAATGCATCAAAATAAATGTCGTATTTGAATCTGTATGCAGTTATAAATGTAGTACAGTTGCAACCAAATAGCCCTTTACGTGAAAGAGTTTTAATTTAAGGACTACATCATTATGCATTATTAGGCCCTAACTTAATTAATAATAGCTTACTTTAGATTTAATAGTTTGTTTCAGCGAAACTAGACTTTCGGTTGAAGTGGAGTTCAGATGAAAATTACTTTTTTTTCATTGTTTATATTTTCATAGCTATGAAAGTAAAATTTTTTCCGCTCTCATTTTTATTTCACAGAAAGTGAATAATATAAAACTATAATATATATATATATATATATATATATATATATATATATATATAAAATAAATAACTTAATAAATAATAAATTATAATATATAAATAAAAATAATATAATTTTATTTATATAATCAAAAAATTTAATCTAAAATAATTAAATTATTTTTTTATACATAAATTATAATAATACTATAATAAAATTATAAAGTAAAAAATATTAATACTTAATTAATTAATTTTTATCATATTTTAGATATGCAAACTAAATAATAGAGAAACAGTACCATAATTATTTATATTTAGAATTACTCATTGTATTATTTTATTATTTTTTTTCATCTTTTTTTATCGTAATTGACTTCGGCCTAGGGTAGGCCAAAAAAAATCACACTATTTTCGTTAACTCGAGTTTTTACGGTATCTTTATTACGACGAACCAAACTGTAGAAATAATTGTTTACGGCCGAAAACGACTTCACCTTTCTCTACTTTCACCCGAACAAAAAGGCCTGAGGGGGCGCCTGGGATGTTGCTGAGACACTGTATCAAGCCACTGATTAGGTGACATACATCTTGCACACGAATCTTAAAGTTTCGATCTGATCTTCAAGCCCTACACGGAAATTAGAATGCCCGGGTGATACATGATAACTTTTTTAGTAATTAATTGGTGTTATAATTATGTTATCAATTCAACATCAATTAATAATAAATATTAATATCAATCTATATCTATATATTATCTATTATTCTCTACTAGTTAAGGAACCTGTGCGACACAACGGATTCATTTATCTTCCTTATAAATAATTAATAAATAATTAAATATATTTTTTATAAAGTAAATAACAATATATTTTAATTAATTAAATAAGAAAGTTTTAGATATAGATTGATATCAATTCTAGTCATAATAACAAACATTAGTTGTGATGTTGTATTAATCCAATATCCCTGTGTACAAACCCTGTGAAAACTCATTCACAGTATAAATACGATTTTAAATTTTTTTATAGATGATTACGGATTTATATTTCAGGTTAGATTGGTTTTTATTTTCTAATGAGATGAGTTGAATGGTGTGGGTCAGGTAAACCGGGCTAATGTTTGTTTTTTCTTTTTTTTTTCTTTTTAGTTAATGGTAGAAAAGAAGAGAGAAGTGAGTTAGGTGATTTTAAGATCTGCTTCTCGGAAAGGACAGCAGGAGGAGGCGGTGACGTCGGTTGCTCTATCTTAAAGCTGCCAACGATTTACGAATTTATTCAAAACCATTTAATCATCGTGAGAAAATCCAATATCGCTGTGAGAAATTGACAGTGATATATGGATCGCTGGGGTGTATATCGTTGTGAAAAATTTTCACAGCCATTAAAATCGATCGTCGTGAAAAAACTGTACATGGATATAAATTTTCACAACGATATCTGGCAAAAACAACATCACGTTTTAAACGTATAGAATATGTTAACTAGCGTATAGTTTTNATAACTTCGGAGTTAAAGGGTTATTCCATTCCTTAACTCCGAACCAAACAGGTGCTTTGTATTTAAGTAGAGTTCTGAACTTGCCCTCGAACTCTAATCATATCTTAGTCCATTTTGTGCCTTACCATTATTAAAGATTAGTGAAAGTGCACGATTCATTCGAATGAATGAGATTGATGAGCACACTCTATCGACGTGTAGATAATAACATGACGTACGGGCGACATGTATGTAATAATCTCTTGCTTTTCAAGTGTGAGGAGTACGTACACGTGTTGACCCAGGAATCCTCAGGTTCTCAATTCATAATTTTAATTAATTAATATTATAAATTATATTAAATAATATTATAAATTATAAATAAATAAATATAAATAAAGTGAGAAAAAAATTTTAAAAAAATTATAAAGTGTGTGAGAAAGAGTGAGAGAAATAAAGTGAGAAAATTTTTTTTAAAGAGTAAAGTGTGAGAGAGAGAAAAACATTAAAAAAAAAGAAGTGGGACCCACAGGGCCCCCCAACCCGGGGAGCCCTAGTATCCTCTCCTCCTCCATGCCCGCCACGTGGCGCAGTGTGGTGCAGTGATGTGACCGTATTCCCAATTCATAAGTTTATAAATAAATTACTATATACTGAAATGCTTGGAAAAATTTTCTCCACTCTACACATGCTGATTTAAAATGTTACGTGCACCCGGTGTATCATAGACCGTTTTCACATTTGGGCCGCACTGGCCCGAGTGAATTATTTGGACCTACGGTCCAGCATGGCCCTTGGGCCCTTGGGTTCAGATCGCATGGACCATGTCGGGCCGGGCTGGGCATGTACCCTCGATAATTTAAAAATATTTTTAATTGTTTTAAGATTTGTAAACTTTTTATGTATGAATAAAAAATAAATATTTCTATTTTTTTTTTTCCCTAACTACTAAAGGGTATTATGGTTAAAAATTATAAGAGCAATTACTTATATACCTCTACAATGTTTCAAACATTCTGATTTATCCCTCTTAGAAGCTTAATATTAAAAATATCATTTTAACATTCCAAGTTGTTTCAAATATAGCCCTATGGTTAAATTTTGTTGCTAAACTATTAGCAACACTCGTTATCTCTACGAAATTACTATATTATACTTTCAAATATGCCATTCCACCGCTACCTACTTTACTTATTTGCTCTTAATATAGAGGCAAAATAATTATTTTAACTTTTTATCTTTTCAGATATAACCTTCAACCATTATCAGTTTTTTTTATATTCCTTTAACTCAGGTAAAAATTTAATCCGGGTTAAACTTGAGATGATTTAACGGGTATTAATAGCGAAGATATTTTTGAATAACGGAGAATTATATGAGGGGTATATTTGAAAAAAAAAAAAAAAATAGAGATAGATTAGAATTTCAGAAGTAACCGAGGGCATATTAGATATTATTCCAAAATTATAATTCAAAATTTTTAAGGAATTTTTAAAATTACTTGGAAAATATTAGAAAATTATTTGAACAATTCTTAAATTTTAAAATTTACTTCTATTAAAATTTAAATCAATCTATATATAAACGCATCACATCTACCATTAAAATTGTCAATTTTGAGACCTTTTGATCACTAGCCAAATGATGTCAAAAAATTATAAAATTTAGTTTCTAAATACTTTTAATAGTGTAGATTAAGTCTGACGGAGTCGATCGTCGATTTAGAAGCCGCATCATTGAAAACAACTTGGTAGCACGGAGACCTCCGTGCTACCGATAGTATACTAACCTAGCTCTATATATATATATATATCTTCGCTTATGAGTATAAAATTTTACAGGTACTATACTCTAGAGCCCTTTGTAGTATACCAACCTAGCACTCTACTCATAGAGCCCTTCGTACTATATTCTTATGAGTATAGAGCTCTTCGTACTCATAAATTATTTTTGATGTTGAGGTTTTCAAATCGACGATCCACACTGTTAAATATGATCTAGAGTATTTGATACTTCTAAAATATAAATTTCGTAATTTTTCGACATTATTATAAAGTCCATCAAGCGGGTATAAAATGAACGGTTAAAATCGAACTACATTCTAAAAATGGATGACCGGATCCTTCAATTTAAGATCGGAGTTATTGATCTTTATTTAGGTAGTGAATAAAATTTTTATCAAAAGTTCAACCTATTCTGATTCTTTTTCACCGTTAAATTAGCAAATATCTCATACCAGCCGTTAAAAATTGTCAATTTTGTGAGCTTTTGATCGTACGGTAAATGATATCGAAAAATTATAAAATTTGATTTCTAGAAATTTTAAATGTTCTAGATAATATTTAACGGTATGAATCATTGATTCGGAAGCTCTATCATTAAAAACAACTTATGAATACGAAGACGATCGTACTCATAAGAGTATAATAGTCGGACTCTATATATATATATATATATATATATATATATATAGAGAATTAGGCTGGAATTGGTGCTATTAGTTTTTTAACCCTTGGAGTAAGAAATGTGCGGTTAAGATAATGTGGGCCTCCTAGAGTTGAGTGAGTGGTTAGTTGAATAGTATAATCTAATGGATAAAAATAATCAAAGGGTTAAATCTAACGGTGGAAAACTCGATAGTATCAAATTCTTAGTACTATCGATAATATCTCAGCCGGATTTTATATATAGAGAGAGAGAGAGAGAGTAGGGCTACCGTGCTATTAAGAGCACAGCAACTCTTGTGCTCCTAAACTCCTAACCATTCATTAATTTTAATAGATGGNTTCCTCCATCTAATAGTTAAAAACTCAAAAGCACCACTTCATTGGTGCTGGTGCTTTTAAATGTATTCTAGCTCAACTCATATATATATATATAGAATCCAACTGAAATACTATCGATAGTACCAAGAATTTGATGCTATCGAGCTTTTCACCGTTACATTTAACCCTTTGATTATTTTTATCCGTTAGATTATACTATTCAACTAACCACTCATTCAACCCTAGAAGGCCCACATCATCTTAACCACACATTTCTTAATCCAAGGGTTAAAAAACTAATAGCACTAATTTCAGCCTAGTTCTATATATATATATATAGAATCCAACTGAAATACTATCGATAGTACCAAGAATTTGATGCTATCGAGCTTTTCACCGTTACATTTAACCCTTTGATTATTTTTATCCGTTAGATTATACTATTCAACTAACCACTCATTCAACCCTAGAAGGCCCACATCATCTTAACCACACATTTCTTAATCCAAGGGTTAAAAAACTAATAGCACTAATTTCAGCCTAGTTCTATATATATATATATAGAATCCAACTGAAATACTATCGATAGTACCAAGAATTTGATGCTATCGAGCTTTTCACCGTTACATTTAACCCTTTGATTATTTTTATCCGTTAGATTATACTATTCAACTAACCACTCATTCAACCCTAGAAGGCCCACATCATCTTAACCACACATTTCTTAATCCAAGGGTTAAAAAACTAATAGCACTAATTTCAGCCTAGTTCTATATATATATATATAGAATCCAACTGAAATACTATCGATAGTACCAAGAATTTGATGCTATCGAGCTTTTCACCGTTACATTTAACCCTTTGATTATTTTTATCCGTTAGATTATACTATTCAACTAACCACTCATTCAACCCTAGAAGGCCCACATCATCTTAACCACACATTTCTTAATCCAAGGGTTAAAAAACTAATAGCACTAATTTCAGCCTAGTTCTATATATATATATATAGAATCCAACTGAAATACTATCGATAGTACCAAGAATTTGATGCTATCGAGCTTTTCACCGTTACATTTAACCCTTTGATTATTTTTATCCGTTAGATTATACTATTCAACTAACCACTCATTCAACCCTAGAAGGCCCACATCATCTTAACCACACATTTCTTAATCCAAGGGTTAAAAAACTAATAGCACTAATTTCAGCCTAGTTCTATATATATATATATAGAATCCAACTGAAATACTATCGATAGTACCAAGAATTTGATGCTATCGAGCTTTTCACCGTTACATTTAACCCTTTGATTATTTTTATCCGTTAGATTATACTATTCAACTAACCACTCATTCAACCCTAGAAGGCCCACATCATCTTAACCACACATTTCTTAATCCAAGGGTTAAAAAACTAATAGCACTAATTTCAGCCTAGTTCTATATATATATATATAGAATCCAACTGAAATACTATCGATAGTACCAAGAATTTGATGCTATCGAGCTTTTCACCGTTACATTTAACCCTTTGATTATTTTTATCCGTTAGATTATACTATTCAACTAACCACTCATTCAACCCTAGAAGGCCCACATCATCTTAACCACACATTTCTTAATCCAAGGGTTAAAAAACTAATAGCACTAATTTCAGCCTAGTTCTATATATATATAGGGTTAGCTGTCAAGGAAGCCCAAAACTTAGTTTTGGGTCCCTTGGGAGCTCGGGCTAGACCTATCTCCCTTGAGAATGAATCGAAGCCCAACAGAGCTAGGCCTAACTCACTCGGGACTTGTACCAAGTTAAATGGTGCCAAATAATGAAAGGGTATTAAAAATAACGATTTTAATTGCTGATGCAACATATTTATAAATTCAAATTAGATAAAATTTTAATAGAAATTTTTATTTACTATAAACAGAAAGATCATTTTTTCCGATTTATATATTAAGTCTTTCATCACTACTATTTATGAAATTTTAATATTTTTCTATCGTACTTTTTTACTGCACGTAACGCAATCTTCCTACAATTACAAACGAAGCCAATCTATATTTCATAGAGTTTCTTACATGGAACAAGTGCAACAGCTAGAAGAATAATGTCAAGGAGTTAAAAAGTATTAAAAGAAGTTATTGAAAGGTGACTTAGACGGCAAATAGAGCAACAAGCTATGGTTATCTCAGCTGAGATATTTTATACTAGCTATTTTAGAGCAATTTTTGTGTGGCAAATGCATCGATGCCCAAGACACGATTAAAGATGCAAACAAAGCAGATCCGCCTCAGATGGCTACAAACTTTGGGGTGGAGCCAAACTCTTTTTTTTTTTTTTTTTTTTTTGGGATAAGACTCTCAAAAACCCCCCCTGTGGTTTCTTGCATTCCTCACTTTCATTACTCCTGTGGTTTTAAAACGTTTATCATTTGCCCCTGTTGGTTTTCATTTTTTCTTTTTTGCAATCCTCTTT